>NC_056727.1:637678650-637763650 GCF_019279795.1 Protopterus annectens
AATATCACAGCCCAGAATATAATATTATCCCTACAGTGGCCAGGTATGTTTTTTAACATTTTTTTTGTTCAGATTTACATTTGACTTCTCTTCATCTATTCAGTGCAGACAATTGTATGTGTTTATCCATGGTTAGGGACACTGCCATTTTATAATTAAGACCTTAGTTTTTTTTGTTTTTCAAATACTGATTAAGTAGTGGACCGAGGAGATTGTCTGCAAAATGAACTAGCCAAAAATTGAGTAGAAACAATCACAGTGACCTCTCTGTAAACTTAGAATTTGGGATGCAGCTCACACTGCATACCTGCAGCTTCTTTAAGCTGACAAAAACTCCAGGGACTTGAATAGTATCAATTACACTGTGTGTAGCTATGGAAAGCTGCTATAAACAACCTGGTATGAGCAAGTGCAAAGCATGATGAAACTGCTCTGAAATAAACACAGAGATTAATGGAGGGCACTGGTGCTGTACAAACAGTTACTTTGCAATAGCTGTTTGCACTATCAGTTATTTATTTATTTTTGGCAGATAGGTAGACTATACTACAAGGGTTAATTTTTAGTCATGACATTATTACAAATTTACTGTGGAAAAGAAGTAGATAACACACCATACAGTTCTTAAAAAAACATTGCAAGAATGGGTAAATATATTTTAAGTAATGCAATCACCACACACAAGATAATTCTAGATAAAAAATGGGAGGATAGGAGACTGCAAGTAGAAAAGAAGTTAAGATCAGGCTGGGAACATACAGATGTATAAGGAGTTATAAGTTATGTAACATTACAGAGACAACAGACAGAAATTACTTTTTAAATGGGGGACTCCCAACAGATGAGATAGAGTGTATTATAACAATAACCCACAGCTGGGTGTGGGTAATGCTGGATTTACCCACTGTTGGCATGGTTTGGTCACAAGGGCGAATGCTGTGTAAAGGAAGCAACAGAGAGAAGAAGATCTCTGTTGCTTTTTTTTAAATTAAAACAATGAAATCTGGAGATTTCAAACAAATGAGAGAGATGGGAGAGAGACGATATAAGGATAATCAGGTACGTTTTTCTAGTTTTGTATAACATTCCTGATTATCCTTGTATTTGTTTCTGCCCCGTCTCTCTTGTTCATTTTAAGTCTCCGTTTTTTGTAAGATTATTTACCAAAAAAGCAAAAAAAAAAAAAAGAAAGAAAAGTAAAATTTTAATAGTATATATTAATGGAAAAAAGTCTGGGCATCCAAGCTTTTTTCCATTGGTATATGGTTGATTTACAACAGGCATGCTAGTTGGGCTGACCAATCAGCGTGCTCATTTTGGAATGTTAATGGTCAGTCATTGTATAATAAAGAAGACTTTAGGACTATCTCAGAGAAGAGATGAAGTGGTGTGACAGTGGTGCATGAAAGCAAACAGAACAGGGAGGGTGGTAAAATGGGTCTATATCAGTTTGTCGAACACTTAATTGAGTGAATCGTTAATTATCAAATCCTATTCAGTGAAAGCTTAATTAAGCGAACAATTGGTTCAGTGAAACATTTCCTAGGGAAAGGATGTGGTTGGCCATCATCAGGGATTTGCCCTTTTCTTCACTGTAGTGTTTTCTCAGAGTTGGTATATTTAGTTGGGTGGGTGTTGGGGGGGCAAGTCCCCCAATTTTCAGGGTTTTAAATTTTGTTGTATTTGTTCTGGTCAGTAACTAGCCTATGAGTTTTTTCCCTAGGAAATTTTTGTCTGGGATGGTCATTTGCTTAATTGAGCTTTTGCTGATTTGAGTTAGATAATTAGTGATTTGACAAAGTAATATAGACCCGGTAAAACTGAGGCAGGTTGAAATAATGAGGAAGTTCAGGTTATCCCATTTGGCCCTTTGCAAATTGGAAGAGATGAGGACTATGATAATAATGAGGACTTAAAGTCTGTGACAGTGGAGATATATTTGTTTACTTATTACATGATGGAGTGTAGCACTGCTGCCTCTGTTTGCTATTAGAAACCTTTGGATGCATAGCATCAGAGAATTTTCTAAGTCTGTGGAAAAGATTTTGGCCTCCTACTCTGATCGGTAGGAGTGGAAATAACATAACACATGTATTTGTCTAAATCCAGTGTTAAAACAGGTAAGAAAGAATTAACAACATAATATAGCTGAACAAATAATTAGATGCAGTGGGAATCATTATAAATACGAATGAGGCATATGACAGCTGAGTGAATACGCTGTGTAAGAGTGTCGTTGCCAATTCAGATGTAATAAACAGTAGAAACAATGTACCCACAATTAATTAGAATACCTGATTTCACCTGGGGAATTCCTCTTTAAGGTAACCAACTATGACAAATGAGAGTTTTGTCATATAGCTCAAATAAAGATTCATACACTAGGCTATTAGAACATTGTCCAGTTCAGTAATTAAAAAATATATGTCTGCTGACATCATGCAGTCAAAAGGGGAGCATGGTGACTGTTTGGGTTAACATGTCTGCCTTATAACTTCAGGGCCCATGGTTTAATCATAACCTCTGGACACTGTTTAATTTATCCAAGTCTTGTGTCCCTGTCTATATGGAGCTTAACATGTTCTCTCTGCGTCTGCCTGGTTTTCCCTAAGGTGCTCTGATTTCCTTTCGCCTCCTGAAAATGGGCTGATTGACTGGCTACTTTAAGCTGTCCATATATACTGAAGTTACCCCTGTCCTTATGGGCTGGGTTATAGTTGATAAGGGATTAAGGAAGGTCAGTTCACTTATTTGGTTAACAAGTGAGTAAATTACAGAGAAATAAATCAAAAATATACCAGTAAATAAACACAAGTTATGTGATCAGTGCAATGTGAGTGGGAACTTTCTGTGCAAATAGCAATAACAAAATTGGATTTATGAGTCTGGTATTAACAAACATGCCACCTGAGCTATCTGTTGAGTAAAGAGTAGAAGAGATGGATCCACTGTCAAAACTGGATGTGTTTGAGCTTCTTGTTGTTTAGTAAGATTGTCTTTTCATAGTGCTACCAGTTTTTTATTTACTCCAATGTGTACAAAAGTGTGTGGCACAGTGGTACAGCATTTAACATTGCTGATTCACAGTACTTAGTTCTGTAGTTCGGTTCTTGGCTGGGATATCTGCTCCTTCCAAAGTATATGATCATGGATGTCGTGATATGAACTCCTAAAGGATAATGTAAACAGAAACTTGAGATGAAAGCACAAACAATTATGTATTTGGTTTCCTGCTAAAATGTTTTTTTCATATGCATAAAAAACAAATGCTGTTTTGAGTGAAGAAGGGTGATCTTTTTGCCTTTGATATGTGTACATGCATCTACAACTGATTTTAAGAGTCACACTATTTAGCTGGAATAAGTTTGTGTAGAAAATGACTATGCTGACCTGTAACTGAAAAGAAAAGTCACTTATCTGTGACACCAATATCCATAGCCCAAAAAAGATTTGAGGGCCACAGGTTGGGATCATATATTTGGCCAATGATGAACTGGGAGACAGGAACGAACCAAGTTTTTAAAATGACAGTTTTCCTTCTGATGGAAGAGGGCAATTTATTCACTGTATTCTAAAAAACCATAACAGAGACCAAAGATACACTAATGATGGTGCCCTCGTGAATTTGAGGCATATTTTTTTATGAATGCCTCATTTGTTAATGAGTGGTTCAGCTTTAAGAGTCAGGGTAGCAACTCATTTATTGATTGATATATTAGAAATAGAAGGTAAGATACTTAGATTGAGATGAAGTTGGGTAGGGTGGGTAGCATTATGGATGTGCTTGGAGAATATTGTTTATTAATAAAATAAGACATCAATCATAAGCTTTTATGAATAAATAAAAACTCTTTATGTTTAAAAATATATGATATTACATATAAGAGGGCATTGCATTAGCACAAAGAAATAAAATGCTTCATATACACAGAATGGTAACAGAAATAAAGCTTGACTACATTTGTTGTTATTAATTGCAATTACTTATTGTAGTTATCTGAAGCTGCAGAATGAAAATAAACTCCACGTCTGTAATTAAGAAATGCTTGGCTTAACCTTATCAACAAGTTAGAATTTCCCAAACACAAATAGTAGTCCCAGTCAAAGAGAAAGAAAAAAAAAACTAGCAGAAACTCTTGTTCATTATACTCCACAGATTATATATATTTTCTCAAGTCCAAAGGACAGTCTGGGACAATAATTAAGGAAAAGACATCAGTAGCTCAGTTTAGTACAGTCTTCAGGTCTGTTTCTCAGACCTTCAATCCACCACTCCTGGCCTATAGGTTACTAGGCTTGCAGACAACTATAAATAGTGTGCTGTTATTTGATCTTCCAGTGACTCACAATTGCTCCTAAATGGGTTAGACTCTGTTAACAGCTAGAGCAAGGGCAATGGTCTCAAACTAAACATAAAAAAGTTTAATTGTGATAAAAAATAAATTTCCACATCATACCATTCAGGACATACACCCTTCTAATCAGAAACTTTCAATGGGGATCTAGGTACTGTTCTTTGATAACTCCTTATCTTGTGGTCATCATGTTGCTATAGTTCTGCTCCTCTAGATCTAAAGAAGTCTTATTTCCCCTTTACTCATCTCTCATCAAACCCATTTATTGAATTCAATTCCCCTTTGGTGGGTATCTGTCTATACATATCACTCAACTTGAGAGACCTCAGAGATTCCTAAGTAAAATTATCATTGACTTTAAGACACTCAGTTATTCAGATGAACTGGCAGCTATCTCTCTATACTCAGTATTTTATCGATTTCTCTGTGGTGATCTGTATCTAGCCTTTCAAGATATAAAAGCTGTAACCCTCTTTGACCTCCTAGTCTTTCCAGAACAAATGAATTCTCAAATATCAATTATACAAAGTAAACCTTCATTAACAGATAGAGAAGATTTGTTAGCATTCTAGATTCAAATTCCAATGTAGCTCCTACCTCTAGGACAAGCTTCTACTATATAACAAGCAGAGTATCACCCTTGACTCCTTCAACACAAGCCTAAATAACTGGATGGGCATCCCCAAAATCTCCCTGTCTTTGCTTCCCTCCTTGAAGTTGGAGGGAACTTCTAAATATGATTTTATTGGCTAGGCTTGAAATGATCTGTAGAGTGATTGTCTAGTATTTACTTATGAACTTGTGAACTTAAGAACTGATAAAAGGAGATTAGATATATTCCAAACAAAAATAGAATATGATTTTCCATTTGAAACAAGCTGCTAGAATGCCGAAATAATTCCATTCCAAAAAAAAAAAAAAAGAAATTTTAAAAAGATTAAGGAAAAAGTGAGCATGGCAATTTCATATTTTTTAAAAGAAAACAGTAATGAATTGTACATTTCTAATGAAATACAAAACTATATATCATATTAATCCTAGAAAATGCATAGCATGTGACATTGGTAAGAGTGATAAAAAATGAAAATAAGAATACACAGCCAGCAGGAAAATCTAGAAGTAAGTAAGTGTGAACAGGAGTTTGCACTACAAATGAGGATTTCAATGAGTTAAATGTAAGTCCAGAATCAGATGACAACATTGCAATAGCCTATGGCCAGATATAGTTGTAGATTCTACTGTTTGCTGAAGCTGCACTGCACAAGCATACTGAAAAATGGCCACCTAGCAACATTTAGAATATTATAGTTGTTCAAAAGTTCGTGAATTAAAAAAATGATATATGTGTTATATTCAATTATTTCACGTTATCTTTAAGTGTATGTTGAGAGGAACTATGAACAAACATCAGGATAGTATACTGTGCTTTTAAATAAGTGCAACAAAAATTGTTGCTGCTAGGTTAAAAGACGTAATGGAGGCAAGAACTAGAAATGTAGCTAGAGATTATGAAAATTAAGTAGCACGTTTAATAAAGGTAAGTCAAAAAGTACACCAGATGAACTGAAAATACATTTACTCAATAAAATGATATAGCAAAGGAACAATTTTGTCTTACTTAACATAATAACACAGCTTTACAAGACAGTACATTAGTTCATTAAATTCTGTGCTTCATTCTTAAAAAGTACACCAGATGAATTGAAAGTACATTTACTCAATAAAATGATAAAGTAAATGAGCAAATGTGTCTTACTTAACATTATATAGCTTTCCAAGTCACTACATTAGTTCAGTAAATTGTGTGCTTCATTCTCTTGAATTCATTTTTTTCTGACTACATTTCACATGAAGGGTTGCATCATGATGTTTCACCAGCTGGTGAAGCATACTTATGCAATAGTATTTGTCAGTTACCTTGTGTTATAAACAATTAGACTTTATCTGGCCACTTTCTAGAATAACATACAGTTGTAGCAGCTGTTAACATGTCATGAATATTTTTGGAAATGCCTTTTGCAGTTCAGATGGCATTTAATGGCACTGTAACTGACAGTACACTTTAAGACACATGTAGTAAATAGAGAGCACTTTTTGTATAAAACATTAGAATCCAGTGCTCTACTGTCTTGCTGAAGTCATGCAGCATTCTAAATTGGGCCACCCTTGTTAACAGGAAAGAATAACAACACTGTAAGCTAATGCAGCATGTACCAGGTCCTAAACAAGCATGCAATGACATAAAGATACCAAAACAATTGAGGACTACTGTAAAAATATGCCCCTTGTTTCAAATTAAAATTTAAAAAGTGTTGCTAAACTATTTTTTAAAACATACTGACACACCAAAATGGAATGGAAGATGTGAAATTGAAACAGCTTCTGTAACATTAAATCATTGCTACTGCATCTCTTATTTTCTCTTCAGAAACTCAGTAAATAAAATTATCATAATGAACTTTAGTTATAATAAAAAATTTAATAATATTTGTGAAATCTTGCAACAAAATTGGAATATATTTAATATTGATCCTGAATTTAATGAGCTGATGGGTTTTAATCCTAAGATAGTTTATAAAAAGGATTTGTGTTTCAAAAACATGTTGGAGAAGAATACTAGAGGGTGTTTGGAGATAGGAAAAATGTTGAAATGTGTTTTTTGTTTGCAATGTAAATACATTTTAGAAGGGACTAGTGTCTCAATAACTAATTATGTAAAATTTTTCTATAAACAGAAGTTTTCCCTATAGTACAAAAGGTGTGGTATATCTTGCCCTGTGTAACTTTTGTAAAAGTTTCTATACAGGTAAAACTATTAATGCACTAAGAACGAGAATATATCAGCATTACTATGACATTAAAAAGAAGGATGCAAAAAACGCCCTTGCCTCACATATCATGGACAATGAAGGGCATTATTTTAGTTTTACCATTTTGGAACAGGTGTTTTTGAATGACAGAGGGGGTCCTAAAAATGATTTTTTTAGAATTATTAGAGTTGAGGTGGCAATTGAGAACTAATGCCACCCAACAACCAGGGATAAATAAGAATGTATCAATTGGTTCTATTCTTAAGTTAAAAGCTGATGGCTTCATGTAGTTATTTGTTTATTTATTTAATCATTTTTATTTTATTTAAATATATGTTAGAAATGTGTGTGTGTGTGTGTGTGTGTGTGTGTGTGTGTGTGTGTGTGTGTGTGTGTGTGTGTGTGTGTGTGTGTATATATATATATATATATATATATATATATATATATATATATATATTAGTTTAGATAGGATTTTATGAAGTTTTAAGACTTTTTATGTTTTATCAAATGTATTATCTATATTTATAGGTATTTATTTACTAATTTTGATAATATTCCTTTAAGTAGGAAGGATAGGCATAATTGTTGTTTGACTAATTTGTGCATGGTGGGATATATATATATATATATATATATATATATATATATATATATATACATATAACTTTTGTTGAGTCAGTTGTCTGTTTGTTTTTCTATTAGATATTCTGATGAAGTTTTGTAATATACTAAACGAAAGCGCTCAATAAACATCTATTGTGGATCTTCTGTCCTTCTGTATTATAAATCTAAATTAAAAAAAAAATAGCACTGAATGTTAAAATAAGAGCCCTGTTAAATACCTGGGTAGTAACATCCTCCCATAATTGATTAGTGGAAGTTCTGACCCCACGTCCTAAAAGGGGCATAAAATGGCCCGTCCTTTTTACCTCTCATTTCATTAAAAATATTGCTCAAAAAAGTCTCAGGATATCCCCTCATACTAAACATACTCCTTAACCTATCACTTTCAAGAATAAATTCCACCTCATTAGTAACCATCCTGGCTAGCCTTACACATTGTCCCTTAACCAGAGCTCTTTTCTGATGTACAGGATGCATACTCTCGAAGTGAAGAAAAGAACAGGATCGTGTAGGCTTATGATAAATAGTTGAATTGAAACATTTCTTTTCCTTACTTATTTTAATAGTCATATCCAAAAAATAACAGATTCATTTTGAACATCCATCGTAAACCTTAAAAAGTCAGTTGTAGTATCCCTGAACCTTTTTGTCCAATATTTTTAATGAAGTGAGAGAAAAAAAGAAAAAAGAAGGATGGATCATTTTATGCCCCTTTTAGGAGGTGGGGTCAGAGCTTCCATAATCAATTATGGGAGAATGTTACTTCTCAGGTATTGAACAGATCTCTTATTTTAACATTCAATGCTAATTTTATTTGAATTTAGAAATATAACAGAGGAATTGGAAGATGTTTGGGGTGGACCAACAGTATTTAGAGATTGTAGGTGAAAAGTCTGTTATTGTATATAAAAAGGACCTATGATTTAAAATCTTATTAGAAAGCCCTGTTAAAATAAACTGGGAGGGCAGGATGTTTCAATGTGGTCATTATGCGCAGTGCCCGTATATTGCTGAAGGGTCTACTTTTTCAGTTGAGGGTTATGGTAGCATTAGGTTACATCATACATTTTACTGTGGTAGTAAAGGGGTGGTTTACTTGGCCCAATGTAAACTCTGTAGTGCATTTTACATCGGTAAGCCCAAACTTAGCCTTGAGAAGAGAATTTATCAGTATCTTTATCATATAAAGAGGAAGGATGATAGAAATGCTTTGTAGAAGCATATGGAACAAAACTCTAGCCACAGTTTTAAATTTATGGTTATTGATCAGACTTATTTAGGTCAAAGGGGTGGACCATGTGATGATTTCTTGAAATTTCAGGAGTTCAAGTGGCAGTTAAGAACATATGCTACTAAATATTCTGGTCTAAATGAGGCTACTTCTTTGTGTACTGTTTTAAAATTGAAAGCTGCGTATTTTATTAATTGAATATGTATTAGCATTTGTATATATGTATTTAATTTTTATATAGTATTTATTGTAGTGTGATGTGATTTTGTAACGATTTTAAGTTTTTCATTATGTGTTTTATTGAAGAATTCCATTGAACCAAGTATAAAAATGCTCAATTTTTAATAAAGTGGTGGCTGTCAGCTCCAAAATCTTCACCTTTATTTGTGTTGTTCAACAGTTTGTGGTCCATACTTTTGGTCTGGATGTCTATGAACTATCTTCTAAATTTAGGGAAATGCATGTAATATGCAGCCTTGGACCAAGTCACATAGGTGTTACTGCAGTACTGACATTATTTGTGTGTGGTTTTTTTTTTTTTTTTGCATGGATTCTATGAAAAACTGCACAGTGTCCTGCCAGACCTTTGAACTTAGAAGTTTTCTTCAGGAAGAAATGAAGACTTTCATGCATGATGTCAAAGCAGTAGGTGAGATTGTCTTACCAAAGGAGCCTCATATCTTTGAACCTGAATATGATAATTGTAAGCTTAAGTTTTTGCATATATATATATATATATATATATATATATATATATATATATATATATATATATATATATATATATATACATGTTGTGTGATCAATAAAATAGAAGCAAACCTTGCCTGAGAGGGTTCTTTACTGGTGGATTTCATACTGTGTATACTTTTTAGGGACTGCCATATAAGCTTTCATTGGGCACAATGCTTTCATGGTAACATCTTCTTAGTACTCCAGACACTCCAGACATGAATCAAAACAGAAAGTATTTTTGCTAAATGGTAGTAAGTGCTGTCAAGCATCTAGTTATATTGCACATATAAGCGATAACTGCATTAAAATGTTATATTATTTTACTAAACAGCATGTCAAAGCAGATGCTACATGTGTTCTTCTGCATGCATGAGCCACATAACCAAAAAGGGAACCTTGCATACCACATTCTAAACTCTCTGATCCTATGTTTTTGTATACCTGTTGACTACAGACATGAGGTAGTTTGAAAGGCAGATGACTCAGTGACAGTCTTTAAAGGTAATTTTTTCTCCACATGGTTGGGTATGTTTCCACATTTCAGGGTCAAATCCAAGATTATAGTTACCAAGATCTGGATATTCACAAAAGCAACTGGTAGTTGATTCCATCACAGAATTTTTTTTCTAGCAAATGATAAAGGAACCAATAGAGTTTGCAAAGTTATAGAACAAATCACAGAAAAACTAGGTTGTCTGACTTGAGCCACTATAAATATTATAATGGAAGAGTCAGTTTTATTAAAAAGGCTAATATAGTTATCAGGCTGTTCCTATTAATGTCCGTATGCCTGGGTTAGAACAAGGAAGCAATGTTAGGAAATTACAATTCATAAATAATGATCCAGACAATAAAGGGCTTGTTACAGGCTTCAGCCTATTGAAGAAGGAGATTGAATGCTTTTCACACTTGGAGTACATCACTTTATGCTTATCACACTTGGAGCACATCACTCCAAGATATTACCATTGACAAGCTCTACACGAGGGATGATCAATAAATTCTGGTTACTGAATTATCCATCAGTAGAAGATGAGCTCAGGGAAAACTGGTAATCATCAAACTGACTTAGGGGGAGCATGTCTGTTTTAGATGGTTCAGTTAGGTGGCCTAGGGTAAGGCTGCCTGGAGGATGGGGAAAGAAATGAGCAGCCGATACCTGGTTAGTGTATTCCAGAAGGAAGCCTGATGGGATCCTCTGTAGTTTGCAAATATATGCCACAGTACTATAGCAGATAAAAATGAGCCAGGTAAACTAGTTCCAAGAAGAATGACCAACAAACCGACTCTGGTAATTATAAAACAAAGGTTTATTTATTGCATGTTACAGCAAAGAAAAACAAGTAGTGAATTAGAGGGAGTAGGGGTTTGCCAGTTCAGGTTATAAGAGATATAATTTTAAGGTTAGTGAGCAAGGTTTGAGATTAGGATTAGGGAGCTCCTGGAAGTTTATGGGTTGGGATTAGTTTAGGGAGTGACTGTGAGTTTTAAGATTAGAGTTAGGGGGCAGGGTTTGGGAATAAGGTTAATGAACAACTGGATTAAAAGGTGATCAAATCTGACATGTTAGGTTTAGGAATCTAGGATTAGGAATAGTTTTAGAGAACATCTGAGAGTTTTATATTAATGGAGTGGGGTGAGTTTTGGAGTTAGGTTTAAGGAGTGAGGTTTGGGGTTAAGGAGAGGGAGTAGGTGGGACTTTCAGGGCTAGAGTTAGTGTTCTGGGAGATATGTTTATGAGTATAGTAGGATCAAACTGTTGCTTGTTTTGGTGTTTCTTGCTTTGAGCAATTAGCAGCAAGCAAGATAACCATGAGCTAATAACATTCAGGTACCTGCAGTGGAACCCTTTAGAACCTTTTAATCCAATGCATAATCAATTATTTTAGTCTTAAACATTCAAGTAGGAATGGATCCTTGCTAGCTTTAAAAATGAGGATCATGTTCCCCCTTATTCTTCTATAGGACAATGAAAATAAATGTATGAATTGTAATAATATTACTTCATTTATCTAAATTCAATAATCTTTTGCCGTCATACAGAATTGATTATTTTAGCCCCAAACATTCAAAAACAAACAGATATTTATTTGTTTGTCTTTGTTTACCTGGAAAGTCCAGATGAAAAAAGTCAGTTTTCAGTGGCGGCACAGGAAGAAAAGCTCCAGCAGATACATTTAAAATACTCACAACAAAACTTTGTTTTTTTTTTACAAAGATGCATACTTGCTAGCTTTATAAGCTCAAGACTCCCCTAAGTCTTCTATAGGACAGTGAAAATAAATTCAGATAGTAAGTTTCTCTGCATATTTTAAATGTTTCATTCCCTAGACTCTTACTTGTTTTCCTTTGTGATCTTTCCAGTAATGTTTTTTTATTTAATAATGACTCTAGATGATTGTAATTGTTGAAGTGACACCCCAACCCCATCTGCAAAAATGGGAATAGGAGTAGTGGATGGATTAAAATGTGATCAAATCTGACATGTATGTCCTAACTTTGATCTAATAAGGAAAGTAAAGACTGATATAATAGTTTCCTTCTTAGATGATGTGACATATCTATGGATATAACCTAGGATTTTAAGCCCCCTTTATCTATGTTATTTATGTACAAGTCAGCAGCAACAATCTCTCTAAAATTCATATCCAAATCTACCCAACCATAGAGTGTAAGACCTTTTCTAGCTCAAACACAAATGCCCAGCGATTCCTTGACTTTGTCAATGCCAGTGCATTGGATCAGCTGGTCAGCTGGTCGACACCCCCATGAGAGGTGAAAATATCCTGGACCTGGTACTAACCAATATGAGTATCCACTGTAGCACCCCTACAGTGTGAGCCTGTTTGGTAAGATCCAGCCATAAAACAATCACTTTTGAAGTCACCATCTCCCCTGACCCCCCCCCCCTTGTCAGGATCGAACAAAAAACTTTACAAAGCTGACTACAACCTCCTGAGAGCAGGTATAAGCAGCTTCACAGCCACAATACCTTCAGTTAGAACAAGCACTAAAGTTCAAACCTACACCAAAAAACTATATAAGCACCTATATAGCCAAATGGACTCATCAATACCTGCCAAGACCAAATCATCTTCCTCAAGGAAGAGTAAACCTGTCTGGTGGACAGCAGCAATAAACAGACTCTATAATAAAAGGAAAAAATATTGTCCAGGACCAAGAAGGAGCAGGTGTCAAGTTGGAAGCAATCTCTCCTTTGCCTTAACAAGGAAATAAGGTCACTGATGAAATCCTTTAAGGCTAACTTCAAGTCCAAATTGGCCACATCCACTAAGGACAATCACAAGACCTTCTTCACACATGCCTGCAATCTCAAAAGTAACTCCATATCTGCTCTGAACTGGTGGTCAAGAATACCACATGCACAAATGCCATAGATATAGCCAACCTGCTGGCAGACAAGTTCAGTGAAAATTTCACCCCCCCTGCCCCCATCAGTAAACCAGGACATTCCCAGCACCTGCTCCCCTCATCACCAGGGAACAGGTAATTAATGCCCTCTCAAAGGCAAAAAATACAGCCTCCATGGGACCTGACAACATCCCTGGTTGTGTCCTACATGAATTCAGGCAAGAGCTCTCAGCACCACTAGGCACCCTATTCAACCAAAGCCTGTGCACCGACTTCATCACAGCAGAATGGAGAGCAGCCACTGTTATCCCTTAACACAAAGGTGGAGTGTCCACCTCCACCGACCCTGGCAATTATAGGCTGATCAGCCTAACTAACCTGATCTGCAAGGCCATGGAACACATTATCATGAACCTTATAATCAAGGACATTGGCAACCTCCAAAAGCTTGATCCCACACAGTTTAGTTTTGTCAAAGGGAGATTTTTCTTGTTAAACCTGGTTGCCTTCTTCAAAACCGTCACCAAAGCCATGGATGAGGGGAAGACAGTGCACACCACTTACCTTGACCTAGCCAAAGTGTTCGGCACTATTCCCCACTCGGGCATAATAGATACACTCTCCCAGCTAGGCATCAACCCATATGTTACCAGATGGGTAGCTAATTGGCTCACTGATAGAACCCACTCAGTCAAAATAGGGGACGCCACCTCTAGTAGTAGACCCATAACCAACGACGTACCCAAGGATTAGTCTTGGGGCCTCTACTGTTTGGGATATACTTTTCTGAGGTGCAAGCCAAAACCAGTAGTCTGTGGCTGACCAAGTTTGCAGATGACTGCAAGCTGGGCACTGTCATAAATTCCCCTAGTGATGTGAACATCCTCCAAGAGGGCCTTTCCCAAAGTAATGACTGGTGCCAGAAGCATGGCCTCAAACTGAATGCCAAGAAATGCATCATTATCCCTTTTGGGGAAAATTGTGTCCCCACTAATTATCACAATAATAACAATGTACTAAACACGCAATCAGTAGTGAGGGACTTGGGCACCCAGGTCGATAGCAACCTGACGTTTGACCACCATGTTGCCTCTGTTGTACAGAAGGCTTTCTACATGGCCCACATCATAAGTAAGGGTACTTCATCCAGGAACAAGGAGGTTATAACATCTCTGTACTCCTCCCTTATCAGACCCATTATTGAGTACAATGCCCCCTTCTGCATATACCTTGCCAAGCACATGCAGCAGTTGGAGTGACCACAGATGTTCCTGACCAGGAAAATCCAGGGTCTCAAACACCTGTCCTATACAGATAGGCTAAAAGCCCTGTCCCTCTACTCAGTCTTGTACAGACTGCTCAGAGGTGACCTGTGTCTGGCATACAAGGCTGTCTCAGACTCCGCCTTGATGGAATTGCTGCATATCTGTATGTCAAACTCCACTTGCACATCCCGCATGCAAGACCTCAACCTGGTCTTTGACATTAATAGAACTTATTGGTAGGATAGATTTGTGTCCCAATGACTCCCCCATCTGTGGAACAGAATCCCTCTCCATGCCAAGCAGAGTACCTCACTAGCCCTCTTTAAGAGGAACCTGGATGACTGGATGGGAAACAGAAAATATACACCTGGGATCCCACCTGTGTCTCTGCTGGACAGGGAAAACAGGTGCTGACTTTGTGGGAACGTGGGTGAAATTCTTGGCTAGGCTTATAAGGTCCTCTGGGCCAATAGCCTAGTATCGTCCTATGAACCTATAAAGCTATGAACTCAATGAATTTGTTGCTCGTTTATTTCATAAGTGCATTTTTTTAGCAAAGTACATATATTCTGTTTTGGAACATTTAGTTTAATATTACTTCATTCTGATAACTTCATTATTTTATTTATTTATTTATTGCAAAATACATTTATCATCCTTATTTACAATAATTTTCCCTGTTTCAATGTGACTTGTATAAAAATGATAGAAAATACAGCCATCATAATGTCTATCAGTCAAGTAAACATGGCCCAAAAATCTTTCCTTATAGGAGTCCTTTGGTTGAAATGAACAGATTTGATAAAATCCCATCAATTTCAACTGCTTATTTACAGTTGTTTTAATGTAATAAAACTGTTTTACAATAAAATAATCAAGACTAAAGAAAATATTTTAGAAAACATTTTGTTTCTGCATTACATCAAAGCAGCAAACATATCATAGTATAAGTTAAAACTAAAGTAATAAACAAGCTAACAATTTTAGTTAAATGCAAATATTGCCTCCCCGCAGCCACCCCCTGAACCATCTTATGAATATATTCTATGATTGACCACTTTTTCGTCTTTCTTCCCTTAGTTATCATCTTGTTAAAGAGTAGCTGAAGGAAAAAGATCAAAACTTTTTCATAGCTTGTACCCAACATGTAATCAGAAATAGTTCAGATAATTCTTCCCAGACAGAACTCATCTAAGAAATTCTGGAAATCCTGCATATAATGCAGCAGTTTGGAACTGGTCCAAAGGATATGTGTCTGGGCTACCATTTACCCATCTCACATCTCTAGTGAATTGTGTTGACCTCAGGAAACATAACCTTAAATCTTTTAGGACTATAGAAAAGTATTTGTATAGACACTTCCAGTAAAATATACAGAATCCATGTGAATTAGTTACACATCTCAAAGCCTTGAAAGCTGTTCTCCATAACTATAGTGGTAACTGGAAGCCCAGCATTAATGACCATATTTTGACTTCAGGCACTCCTACCAGTCCCATCTGTTCAGTGCTATCCCAGCTCTATTCCAGTCTAGTGTCACTAGCTCATTCTACCTAATACAGAGAGAACATTTGTGAAGGGCAAGCCACTTAGGTCCTTAATTTTTAATTATCTTCTGTTTCTCCTTTCTCACTTTCCAAAAAAAAAAAATTCTAAGCTTGTTTCCTGCCTTTCCTGAAACTAGTCTAGTCCAGATAAAGATTTGTTATAACCAGGACTGTTTGTAAGCTTCTGAGCCCCCAAATCCTATCTACCACAAGAGTGGTTTCTGGTCCAGAAATTGTAGTCTATTTGCCGTTTGGGCAGTTTTTCCATCTCTTTCAACTTTCTGGTTTAAAAGCCACGTTTGCGCTTGTTTTCCACCTTTCCTGTAATTCGTCTAGTCCAGATACAGATTTGCTGTATCCAGGACTGTATGTAAGCTTCTGAGCCCCCAAAACCTTTCTGTGTTGAAGGGAAGCCTTCTAGCTTATCACTGGGAGTGGTAAGCACTAGGTAGCCTATCTACCACAAGAGTGGTTTCTGGCCCAGAAATTGTAGTTTATTGGCCATTTGGGGCAGTTTTTCCATCTCTTTCTGGTTTAAATGCCTGTGTTTGTGCTTGTTTCCCACCTTCCCTGTAACTAGTCTAGTCCAGATACAGATTTGCTGTATCCAGGACAGTTTGTAAGCTTCTGAGCCCCCAAGCCTTTCTGTGTTGGAGGGAAGCCTTCTAGCTTATCAGTGGGAGTGGTAAGCACTAGGTAGCCTATCTACCACAAGAGTGGTTTCTGGCCCAGAAATTGTAGTTTATTGGCTGTTTGGGCAGTTTTTCCATCTCTTTCAACCTTCTGGTTTAAGAGCCTGTGTTTGTGCTCATTTCCCACCTTTTCTGTAACTAGTCTAGTCCAGATACAAATTTGCTGTATCCAGGACTGCTTGTAAGCTTCTTAGCCCCCCCCCAAGCCTTTCTATGTTGGAGGGAACCCTTCTTATCAGTGGGAGTGGTCAGCACTAGGTAGCCTATCTACCACAAGATCCAGGTACAGATTCTTAGTTTTAGCACTTGAATTTGCTTATTTGTGCTCAGCATTTGTTCAGAACTTGTTGTTAGCACTAAACAAGCCACAAATTACTACAGCACTCACCCTTCCTCTTTACCCAGAGGAAAACAGTTTTTGTACTTACTTTCCTCACTTGCTTAGAGAAAAACAGCTCTTATACTCACTTTCCTCACTTGTCTAGAGAAAAGTAGTTTTTTTATTTAGGCATGTCCAAGGGTCTGCTCCCAGTGTTCTCTCCTGTCTATCGGATGAATCTGGGCATCTTGAGGCAATGTAGCAACTGCCTCATGTACACAGACAACCCCCTCCTCCTACCACTCAACACCACAACCTGTGAGAGATGCACTTATCTAGTCAAACTGGAGGTAAAGCTCTCTCCAACCAAGACTGAACTTGACAGTCAAGAGGAGAAGGTAAACACTTGCACAACACCACACTCATCACATAGTCCCACTAAACCTACACCACCAAAATCCACACATAGAAACACAAAATCATTCGCAAAGGCTCTCAATAATAATCTGCTCAAGCAACAGAGACTGCCAAAGCAGAAACACAAGCAACCTCCACCCCCAACACAACCCAAATGACACATAGCCCACAGACTCAGTGTGCCAATAAATCACAGCCCATAAGACAAACCAACGTACCCAACGCACTAGTCATAGGTGACTCTATAGTCAGGCACACTGATGTCCCACTCACCAGGCTAAACAAGGAGAAGGTTACTGTCAGCTGCATGTTGGGTGCCAGGATCTGCCACATAACCCATGCACTCAGGTCACTCCACAACAAGTACAAATATGAATAAATGAGCCACTCCACCAGAGCATTGGTGTTGTTTCTTCATTAAGTAAAAATATGACTCTGTCATTGTCCATGTTGGTGTGAATGACCTGAGATGTGCCTCCCTGGACTTCATGAAAAGAGACATGGAAGAGCTCTCTGATCTTGTAGCCCAGGCAGTTATGACCCTAGCCCTGAGTAGCAACCTGCCATTACCCAGAATGATACCTCAGTACAAGGACAAAATTATTGACTTCAACAATTGGCTAAGCTTCTGGTGTCATTCTAAGGGAATCCAGTATCTGCCTGGGACGATATGGTCAACAGACCATGATGCTTTGCCAGAGATGGCCTGCACCTGTCTTCCCTGGGATTCTGGATACTGGTTAAGGCTCTTGCAACCCCTATAGTGCCTTTTTAGGCAAGGTTCAAATGAGAAATTTACCACCGTAACAGGAAGAGGCAAGCAAAAACTGAGGGTAATGCTACTTAATGCTAGAAGTCTAAATCTCAAAATGCACTCACTCGAGGCACTACTTAAAATGGAGAACACTGATATCTGTGCAGTGACTGAGAACTGGTTCAAGGCTCTAGAGAGAACCCCTGCATTACCAGGCTATAACTCATACCACACTTTTCAGCCATCTAACCTGGACCAGAACACCAAAGGTGGAGTTGTGTCCATATTCATTAAGGATATCCACACCTACAGGCTAGTTGCACAGCATAATGCATCTGAAGTTATCCAAGTGCAACTAACTCTGGGCAAAACAGCAATTCAAATTGTAGCTTGCTACAGATCCCCCACCATGCCTCAGGATTCCCTCTCCTCTTTTCTTGATATACTGGAAAATATTAGGGTTCAACCAAACACCCTAATAATGGGCGATTTCAACTACCCCATCATTAACTGGGAAAACTACTCATGTACCAACTCCTTCGCTCAACACTTTCTGGAATTCATAAATTCCAATGCCCTGGATCAACTTATCCACACTCCCACTAGGGGCAACAGTATCCTAGACCTAGTCATTACCAACATGAGTGTTCCACACCTGAAGTCAACTGCTCGTTGGTCAGAACTAGCCATAAGCTAATCACCCTAGATATCTGCATCCCACCCCCCCACCCACCATTAAGGAAACCACGACAAAAGCCAAATTCATGCTTCTTAAGACAGACATGGTGAACTTCATGACACCCATGCAGATGGACAATACAGTTCCAATTGCTGAATCCTACACAAATGCACTCTATAAACACTTACATGAGTGCATGAATCGTGCTATCCCAAACAGAACCAAGACGCTATCCTCAAAAAAAAAGGAAGCCAATCTGGTGGTCCCCTGCCATAAACAAAGTCTACAACAGAAGGAAGAAACTGTTGCAAAAGAGAGTAAAATCCCTTGAGTGGAGGAGCTCCCTGGTCAGCCTCAGTAATAAGCTGAGATCCCTTATAAGATCCTCCAAAGCTAGCCATGAAAACAAAATTGCCACTGATTCTAAGGGTGACCACAAAGCATCATATAGCTATGTCAAGAATCTCAATGGCAACACCCAGATCTGCTCTGAGTTACAGCACAATGGCACGAAAATTACAGAACCAACTGATATTGCCAACATCCTGGCAGATAGGTTCAGTGCTAACTTTACCCCCCTCTCACCCCCTAAAGGGCCCATATCTATACAGGAAGAATGCAGAGTCCCTGTAATCACATCTATGCAGGTAAAAGCTGCACTCTCTAAAACCAAAAACACAGCATCCATGGGACTGGACAACATCCCAGGCTGCGTTTTACATGAACTTTAGAATGAACTGTCTCCCCACCTAAGCACCATGTTCAATCATAGTCTCACATCAGGCTTTGTGCTCACTGAATCGTGCACATCAACAGTTATCCCACTCCACAAAGGGGGAGCCACCACTGATCCTATCGCCCTATTAGCCTGATGAGCCTGGTCTGCAAGGCCATGGAACGTATCATCATGGAACTCATAAAGACATTGGTAACCTCCAAACTCTGGGCCCCACCTATTCAAGAGTATGAAAGGCAGATCATTCCTTCTGAACCTGATCGACTTCTTTGAGGCAGTCACCAAAGCCGTAGATGAGGGTAAGGTGGTTCACACAGCCTATCTTGACCTTGCCAAGGCTTTCGACACCATCCCCCATTCTGGAATTATAGCTAAACTCACTAAACTAGGTATAAATCCCTATGTCACAAGATGGATTGCCAACTGGCTCACTGACAGAACCCACACTGTAAAAGTTGCAGACTCCAAATCTGACTTCAAACCAGTGACAAGTGGAGTACCACATGGTTCAGTCCTGGGACCTCTCCTGTTTGGTATCTACTTTTCTGAAGTACAGGCTAACACAAGAAGGCCTTTGGCTAACAAAGTTCATAGAGAACTGCAATCTAGTAGCCATAGTCAAGTCCCCAAATGATGTGGACATCCTACAGAAGGGCCTCACTGAGACAGATGCCTGGTGTCAGAGGCATGGCCTCAAGCTCAATGCCAAAAAGTGCATTGTCATCCCCTTTGGTAAAATCTCTGTACCCATGAACTACCACATAAACGGCAGTCTACTTAATGCCGAATGTGTGATAAGAGACCTTGAGACTCAGGTGGACAGTAGTCTCTCCTTTGATAATCACATCGCTTCAGTAGTCAGGAAATCCTTCTATGTGGCACACCTCATCACAAAAGGGTTCTCATCCAGGAAAAAAGAGGTCATTGTTCCCCTCTACTTGGCACTCATTAGACCCATTATAGAGTACAACGCCCCTTTTAGGATGTACCTCACAAGACATCTGCAGAAGCTGGAAAGGCAACAGAAGTAGCTCACAAAGAGGATTACTGGCCTCAAACAGGTGCCCTACACTGACTGTCTCAAAAAACTCCAACATTACTCTGTAGCATTTCGCCTACTCTGAGGAGATCTCTGCCTAACATATAAAGCTATGTTAAACCCAGAGCTGTTGGACATGCTACACCTAAAAAAATACCAATCCCTCCGAGCTACACGCTCTAGGGACCTAAACCTTGTCACCAAAATAAACAGGATATGCTGGAAGGATAGATTCCTGTCCTAGAGACTTCTTATACTCTGGAACAAGCTACCCATCTATGTCAAGCAAAGTTCCTCATTAGCACTTTTCAAGAAAAATCTTGATGAGTAGATGGGAAATACACCCTGGGGATCACTTATGTGGCTCTGCTCGACAGGGGCACAGGAAATTAACTTTCTTGGGTGGCGTAAGTCAGTGAACCTTGATGGCTAGGCTTACTTAGGCCCCTAGTACCTACCTATGAACCTATGAACCAACCCACTATCAGCTTCCCCTTCACTAACCCTTCACCTCATTGTATGTTTTGGCAGATTCTGCTAGTTACATGGCCATTATCTGTTATACTACAAGAGTTCAGGTCCCAAATACATGAAAAACATTGTCTCAAAGACAGCGACTCAGGCATTTTGTAGCTGACTTAGGCAGCTGCTTGCACTCAAACTTAAACATGAGCTCAAGCAAACTGCAGTGGGGAGGAAATGGGAGGAGGATTTTAGAGATAGAGAGAAGGAAGAGAGTTTTAGGTTTACAGAGCAGAAAGGGAATTTTAGGGTTTGGAAGCGGGAAGGGAGTTTTAGTTTTAGGGAGCACTAGGTTAGTTTTAGGGGTATGGAGTGATCATGAAATTTAGGTTTAGGGAGTCATCAAGGGCTTTATGGTTAGGGAGGGGGAGTGAAGCTTTAGAGTAAGGGAGTGGGAGCTCATTCTGAAGACTGGGTGGGGGTTTTAGGGTTAGAGTTAAGGTCCTGGTAGGGCTACATAGTTTTATAGGGTTGGGTGTTGGAGGGCTCTGTAGAACTGTGAGATTTGGCTAGGGGGAATTTGTGCACTTGCTTTTTAGAGCAAGTAGCACTGAGCAAGTATGTCACAAGCTACTAGCAAGTGAACACCTGTAGTAGCACCCCCATTATCCCAACCTTCATATCTGCAGTCCTTCAAAAATTCCAACAATTTAGGTTCTGTTTCTCCAACTAGAACTACTTCTATTACTTTCGGGAGTCAACCACTTAAGCTCCTGAAAATTAAGTAATCTTCTCTGTGAAGTCTCAGTGATTGTTGACAGTAGTCCAATTCCTGGTACTCTGTTTCATTCTTAAACTGCTTCTAATGTCTCAGTACCCCTCAGTTTGCTCAGTCGTCTGATCAATCACTAAAGATGCAAATCCCTCTTCAGAAAAAAAATCACATGCATCTTTGCACCAGTTAACATCAATGTGTCTAGCACATCTTTAAACACTTTAGTATATTTAAAAAATATATCAGTGTCTTATTGGTCTCAGAAAACTTATTTAATGAACACCAGTCTATATTCCTCATTTTAATGTAGCCAATGTAGCTATGTAGCCTTGATACAAGCCTTGATTTAGAGATAGCTGAAGCAGAAAAAAATGTTTATTAGAAGAGGTTATGATGATCAGCTGGTCAGGAAAGCTAAACAAAAAATTATAGATATGAGATATTCTGTTAACTCTCAGGGAGATTCTCATTATGTCCGTGATAGTGGAAAATATGTTTGTATTGGTGGAAATCAGTCCACCAATGCAGCTGTGAACAATGGGGAGCAGAAGAAAGTTTTCTTAGTGACAACTTATAATGTTATAACTGAGGAAATAGTTTAAAAAACACATAGCTTGTTGCCTATGCTCCTCAGGGATAACATTTTGAACTCTATACTACCTGATTTTGTGGGTATTGCATATAAAAGAGCTAGGAATCTGTCTGACATTCTGGTACATAACCAATTTTGTTTACCAGATGTTAATGTCAGTCAGAGCTTAAGCATAAATAAAGGCACTGTTCCATGTGATGGTTGTTCCATCTGTCAATATGTAGTAAGCTCTTTTTCCTATATTAATGGCATCAAGTTTACAGCTAGGCATGAATACAGTTGTAATACAGAAGGGTTAGTGTATGTGTTGAGATGTGGATGTAAGAAGTTTTACATAGGGGAAACTTACAGGAGTTTTAGGGTCCGGTTGCAGGAACGTATTAGGGACATAAAAAATAAAAAATTAGAGAGTTCCCTTGGGAGTCATTTTTTGACAGCACACAACTCAAACCCCGATTCTCTTAGGGGTTGTGTCTTGAAAAAATTGCAAGTTGGCATAGCTGAATGTGTGTCTTTAAAAAACAAACTTTTAAAAAAAGAAACTGCTGATTTTAAAGTATTGTACTTTGGAGCCACAGGGACTCAACAAAGAATGTAATTGGAAGTATGTGATTTGAATTGTATGCTTAATTGATTAATTGCTTTGTGCAATATGCTGTATATAAGCAAACAGTATTTTGTAGTGTTTTTACTCTTGGAAGGCTGTGTAAGCCGAGGCACTAAGTGTTTCATTAAATTCGCTTACTTCTTGGATCGGTGGTCTTGGTGGTATTTTATTATATTCCTCATTTCCTTTAACCAACTTTATGGGAGAAATTTGGACCAGATCCAACATTAACAATTCGGGATAATTACTTTATCTAGTCATCCTAATACAACTACAACTTGTATATCCCGTAGGATACCTGACAATTGCCATTTCTATGTATTAAAGCAGTTATGAATCGTCCAAGTTCTGGCATATTTACATTCTCTTTGTAAATTTGCATATATTGCATTATTCATTACATTAGCAATAAAACCGGCACCCAATTCAAATGGCACAATTTTTCATTCTTTTGGACTGACACATTACAAAAGACACTTTTTGATGCCCATTGTCTTTAGGCTGCATAGCAAATACATTATTTCACCTCAGTCTCTCTTTTCGCAGTTCTAAGTCCCCTTTAAATGCAAATATATGCATGCAACGTTACTTCTAGCATGTTTCTGCTTACGTTTATCCTTTTGAATTTGCCTTTTTGGCAGCCTTTTTAACAGTTTGCTTTTTGAAAACTGCTTTTCTTTCTACAAACTTTACCAAATGGACCAGTGTAACATTTCTTACTTTTCAAATTGCAGGTATGCCGCTGGTTATTTCTACCACATTTAAAAGGTACTTTAATCATATTGTTTTTAATAATTATTTGTGTATTAGTTATGTGCATTATATCACGTCTGCATTTTTGTCTTTCTGCTTGAAGCTTCTGTTAAATGCTACAGAGTCCAGCACACATCTTTGAACTTCTTCCAGCGCTTGAGCTGTGCAGAATGTTTAAAAGTTGTTTTCTGAACTAGCAACATTATTTGAATATCATCATTATTTATGCCACAGAACTGTTATTTCAAATCTGTTCCATTATTCTAGTTCCTCCTAATTTCTGCAGCTCTGTAATACACTTAGCAATAGACTCACTGAGTTTCTTGTTACAGGGATGAAACTTTTCCACCTCAAAAAGCAGAAAAATTAAATAACTGAAAAGACCTAAAACAAGGCTAAACAGTATTATTTGTTAACAACGGATATGTGAATGAAATACTATTAAGAATGATCTCTTATACAAATCCTTTGTCTTAACAAGAAACACGTATTATTGATAGATTAAGTTAGATTCATTTAGACCAGGCAGGTGATCCATCGTTAACAAATAATACTGTTTAACCAATTTCAATCAAGTGTATCTCAGTTTATGAATGACCAGTAACCAAGAGCATTTTAACTTTGGGATAATGCTCACTTTTAGACTGTTTGCATTGGCTGTCCTTATCATATGATCATTTCAATGTTTTTTAAGGTGTGTGTGTGTGTGTGTGTGTGTGTGTGTGTGTGTGTGCGCGTGCGTGCGTGAGTGTGTGCGTGTGTGTGTGTGTTTTACAAACTTTTCTGATGAAGTTCTTGTTGATACATTAAAGAGAATGAAAGCACTAAGAAAAAATGTTTGCAGGTTTTTTTCCAGCTGTAGTTTGCCTTGTTTTAAGGATAAATAAAAAACAAAGGGCTAAGGAACACACAAGGAGCCTTTTACTAAAACGTTAAGCACTTCCATCAGTAGTAAACCTTTGACTTCATCAGAACAAGGCAAAAGTCACTTGAATAACATTTAAAAATAGTAGCTAAAACCACCTGACTAAATTATAATCATTAACTTAGTTAATTAAGTCCTAAAGGACCAAGACATCCCCCAGCACACTACATTAAACCACAGTGAATACATTTTCAAACTTGTTCCTATCTAAATTACATATACCATAAAGACAATATACGACCATATGCAAACTTATTAAAAAAAAAAAAAATATATATATATATATATATATATATATATATATATATATATATATATATATATATATATATATATATGGATTCACTTCATAACACTGAAACTTCAAAATACTGAAAATGACAAAACTTCATAATACTGAAGACCAAAATACTGAAAGCTCAAAATACTGAATACTCAAAATACTGAAACTCAAAATACTGAAAACACATATTATGCGTAAACTCAGTTTAAACAACATAAATCATAACAATTTCTACCAAATATATGCGGGGCAAGCCTCACTACACCCGCTGCTAATTATATATATCTACTCCAAGATTGCACTCACCTACACTATGCGCAATCTTGGCGTTCATATATTTAATTAGCAGGGGTAGTGCAGGGGCTTGCCCTGCATATATTTGGTAGAAATTGTTATGATTTATGTTGTTTAAGCTGAGTTTATGCATAATATGTGTTTTCAGTATTTTGAGTTTCAGTATTTTGAGTATTCAGTATTTTGAGCTTTCAGTATTTTGGTTTCAGTGTTTTGAGTTTTAGTATTTTGATATTTCAATGTTATGAAGTGAATCCATATATATATATATATATATATATATATATATATATATATATATATATATATATATATATATATATATATATATATATATATTTTTAAAAAATACACACAACACCCCTATTGCATCAAAACTAAACAAATGACAAGTTATGAACAAATCCTATGCAGGGTGTCACATAAGATGTCTACAAATAACTCCATTATGTAAACAATAAAAATAAAAATCAGTTAAAGGTCAATAAAGGGGCTTTTTTTAAAGAAAAAAATCAGCTATCAATTTTTGGACACTAGAAATGGAGACCACATCAGTGATATCCGGAGGCTGCGTGGCATTACATTTTAATTGCCACCTTACCTCTTTATATTCCAGGTTAAGGTCTGCCAGTCCACTACTAGGTCCCAAATGCACCTGATCCATGGCAATGAATTTAAAACTGTGTGTAGGATAACTCAAAATGTGTTTTGCAGAGCATTTGTTTCATTCATTATGCTTCTGGATGTCATAAACATGCTGCAAACCTATTCCTAAACTTTTTGATAGTTTTTCCAACATAGAAACAATGACACACTTGGCACTTGGACACATAAACAACACCCTTACTATGACAATCACATTTATGTATTAATCTAATTTTTCCATAACTTGCAATAAAAATGTCTACACCCTCCAATAATACCTGCATTGTGAGCAGTGGTCACATTTCTTCATAGCCCCTTCAGTGTAAATTCTAGGGCTTCTCTCTATAAAGTTCATAAAACAAGAATCCTTCCTGTAAACAACCACTGGTTTATCCCCTACCTTTTTCAAATAATCCCGTTCTATTTCAAAGATAGCCCAGTTCCTAAAAGTAATATCCTTAATGCCTTGAAAATGTAGGTTGAAGGCTAAAACCAAGGCTTTATAATACTCACTCCTGTTACTAACCAGGCCATGTTGATATATTACACTATCAGAATCACTCTTGTCCACAAAGTCCAATAAGGGAGTAAAATATCCACTTAGTCTTTTTGACAAACTTCTTGGAAAATTGGATCTAACAATTCCCTGTGATATCGTCTCATAATAAACATGTTGTTAAGAATGTCACTTTCAGTATAAAGCATAGCATTATCACTAATCATACCACAAGTCAAACACGTCGTCCCTTGACCAGGAATCTCTTTTGATGTAAAGGATGACAACTCTAGAAATTAAGTAAAGAATGTGAGTACATGGGTTTCCTATATAGGGTGGACTCAAAATGTTTATTGGACCTATCCTTAATAGGAGACATGTCCAAATAATGTACCATCTCATCATTTGCTTCCATAGTGAACTTCAGAAACCCAGTACTCAAGTTCAGAAACTCAAAAAATGGTCCAACTGACCCCTAGTTTCATTCCAAAAAAATTATAATGTCATCCAAATAGCACCCATAAAAAGACCAATATGTGGAAAATTCAGATGTGAAAATAAAATGTATTTCCCATTGTGTTAAAATGATGTTAGCAAAGATGGGGGAACATGCGGCCCCCATCGCTACCCCCATCCTCTGCCTAAAAAGCTGGCATTCATAAGTAATATAATTGTTTTCTAATATGGACTCCATAAGTGTCCTGAACATGAGAATTCTACTATGTTCCAGCCCAGAATAAGTACAGAAGAATTCATAAAATATCTCCAACCCTTCATTATAGGGAATAACAGAAAAAAGATCCTGTATATCAATGGTAATCACAATATGATCTTCAGAATAATAATTATTAGACACCTTGGACAAGAAGTTTAATGTAGTGTGCTGGGGATGTCTTTGTCCTTTAAGACTTAACATTGCTTCTTAAACAAAAGAACTTAAGTGCATAAGATAACTATTTGCACAATAAATTGAGTTTAAGAATTGATTAGTGACTATATTGTTATACTATCACTATATTACAAATCAAACAATTGAACCATTGACTTCATACCTTGTAATATAGACAACTTTATTAAATGAATCTATGTCTAAGGAGATTTGCTCTGTCTCAGTGCCCTCTTCAAGCTCAGTTTCCATTACAGAATTCTATACAATCTATTTTTTACTTGGGAGATCTGCTTTTGATCTGTAACAGTTCTTAATTTCACAATTTCAATCTCCGTAATTTTTTCTACCTCTCTTATTGCTGGTTTGCCTTTGGTTTTCCACTTTTTTGTTATGGCTTTCTTAGCCCCTGTTAACACTAAAGGCAGCAATGATTTCATCTTTTTAGTGCAATATCTTGCACCAACTCAAAAGAACATCTCTATATTGAGGTATAGTGACTGTTGTATTGTCTGCTTTATTTGGATTAGGTAGGATACTGATTAAACTATGTGCTTATGAATCAAGGTTATAGGTCACAATTGCCAAGATGTCCTTACAAAGTTTCATAATTGTAAACAAAGGCCAAAACCACAAAGTTCTGAAGTAACACTTTTTATATGATAAATCGTATTTCAAAAGTGAATGTTACCCCTACCCTTCCCTTCCCTTACTAAATTGTGCAGTCGTCTGCAATGTTGCCCCGCAGTGAGCAAATGGCAATGCTTGGATTTTAATGTTTTTTTTCTGCATTGAAAAGTAAATTCAGAATAGGAAAATGTCATTTACAGAATACAGTCCCTAAAACTGTCTGTTGTGAGCATTTACAAACACTGTGAGCTTTGGCAAACACCATTCAAGATCTTATAAACAGAGGCCAAATGGTCTCCTCCATATTCCTTGACATGTCAAAAGCCTTTGACACTGTCTCCCACCAAATCCTACTAAATAAACTATCATCCCATGGCCTCAGCACAACAGTCTTGTCCTGGTTCCATAGTTATCTATCTAACCATCAGCAAGCCACCAAATGAGAGAACACCCTGTCCCCCCTTCTACCCATAACTGTTGGTGTACCCCAAGGATCCATACTTGGCTACCTTCTTTTTAAAAATTTTACTGACAACCTCAGTTCTTCAACCCAACTAGCCTTCATAGTCCAGTACACCGACAACTGTACAGCCCCCCACCCCCCAGGACCTACAAACAAAAATGCAAAAAATCTTTCCAGGACATAGGAAAATACCTCACTAGCCATCAACTCATACTTAACCCCAACAAAACCAAGTTAATTGTCTTCAGTTACAATAAGCCCAAAACAGTCTGACTCCACTTTCTATCCTTTCCACAAACAGAATCAAAATAGATCCCACCAGCCAAGCCAAACTTCTAGGTGTCACAATCGATGATAACCTAAGGTTTGACACCCACATCTGCCTCATCATCAAAAAAGTCCACTCCAAACTTGGCACCCTTTTCAGAATTAAACCTTACCTTACAGACAACGCCAGACTAGCCACTGCCCACACACACCTATTCTCCACCCTTCTCTATGGCTCCCTAGTATTTACAAACATTTGTAAATCTGGCCAAAATAATCTGGAATCATGCTACAACAAAATCGCCAAGTTTGCCACATGCCACCCTTACAGAACCCACCACTGCTCTATACTCTCCCAACTTAAATGGTTAGAACTACCAAACCTTCTAACATTTAACCAACTGTCCATAGCCCGCAATATAATTCACAAACCTAACAACTGCCCAGCACTCACCAGTCTAGTCCAACCCAACAGTAATCCTAGAGCACTAAGATCCTGAAATAAACTATTGTTAAAGATTACCCAAGCCCACAACACACAGGGCATCACCCTCTTTTCCCATAAAATTGCCAAACTGTGGAACACTCTTCCTCAACCTATGGTTAAAAACCCCAGCATTCATGAGTTTAAAAACCTCCTTAAGGAACATCTAGCAAAACATTGGCTCTGCTCCTGCCATACTCCTGGTTAAGCCACCTACTATTCCCTTACATTACCCTAAACTAGCTCATTCTCACAGCTACAACTATTAACTGCTGAAGGCTATCTTGATTCTATACTCAGTTAGCAATGTATACACATATACTGCTTTGTCTTTAACTGTTATGTTACACAGACAACCTCTCCTCCTATCACCCAACACTACAACCTGCGAGAGATGCACTTACATAGCCAAACTGGAAGCAAAGCTCTCTCCCCCCAAGATTGTGCTAGACAGTCAAGAGGAGAAGGTTAACACCCACACTACACCTCAGGCAACACATAGCCTTTCTAAACCCACACCACCAAAACCCACACATAGCAACACTAAACCCACATATGTGGAGGCCCTTAACATTAACCTGCCCAAGCAACAAGGACCTCCAAAGCTGAAATGCAAACAAACACCAATCACAACCAAAGTGTCACATAGCTCACAACACCAGTGTGCCACCCAACAACAGCTCCTAAGGCAAGACAACATACACAACACTTTAGTCATAGGTGACTCTATAGTCAGGCACACTGATGTCCCACTCACCAGGCTGAACAAGGAGAAAATTACAATCAGCTGCCTGTCAAGTGCCAGGATCTGCCACATAATGCATGCACTCAAGTCATTCCACAACAAGTACAAATATGACTCTGTCATTGTCCATGTTGGAGTGAATGACTTGAGATGTACCTCCCTGGACTACATGAAAAGAGACATGGAAGAGCTCTCAGATCATGTGGCCCAGGCAGGTATGACCCTAGCCCTGAGTAGCATCCTGCCTTCACCCAGAATGATACCACAGTATAAGGACAAAATTATTGCCTTCAACAATTGGCTAAGCTTCTGGTGTCATTCAAAGGGGATCCAGTATCTGTTTGCCTGGGACGACATGATCGACAGACCACAATGCTTTGCCAGAGATGGTCTGCACCTGTTGCCCCTGGGATTCAGGTTGCTGGCTAAGGCTCTTGCCACCCCTATAGTGCCTTTTTTAGGCAAAGTTCAAAGGACAAAATCACCACTGTAACAGGTACAAGCATGCAAAATCTGAAGGTAATGCTACTTAATGCTAGAAGTCTAAACCTCAAAATGCACTCTCTCGAGGCACTCCTAAAAATGGAGAACAATGATATCTGTGCAGTCACTGAGACCTGGTTCAAGGCTCCAGAGAGCACCCCTGCAATACTGGGCTATAACTCTAACCACACTTTTCAGCCACCAAACCAGGACCGAAACATTAAAGGTGGAGGAGTGTCCATATTCACCAAGGATATTCACAACACCAGGCTAGTTGCCCAACACAATGCACCTGAAATTCTCCAGGTGCAACTAACACTAGGTAAGACTGCAATCCAAATTGCAGCTTGCTACAGATCCACCACCATGCCCCAAAATTCTCACTACACCTTTCTAAACATACTGAAAAAGATTAACATACAGCCAAACACCCTAATACAGGGTGATTTCAACTACCCTGCCATTAACCGGGAAAACTACTTGTGTACCAACACCTTTGCCCAACGGTTCTTGGAATTCACAAATTCCAATGCCCTGGATCAACTAATCCTTAGTCCCACCAGGGGTTCCAATATCCTAGACCTGGTCATTACCAACATGGGAAATCAATGCTCCACACCTATGGTCACCCCCTCTTTGGTCAGGTCTGACCATAAGCTAATCACCATTGACATCCACATTCCATCCCCACCCCCCAGTAAGGAAACCTCCATAAAAAACTTCTCCAAATCCAACTTCATGCTACTTAGGTCAGAAGTGACAAACTTCATGACACCCTCCACAAGGGGGGATCCATCTTGGATCCCAGGAACTACCACCCCATCAGTCTGATGAGCCTGATCTGCAAGGCCATGGAACGTATTATCATGGAACTTATAAACAAAGACACTGGCAATCTTCAAACACTGGACCCCACACAGTTTAGGCTTGTGAAGGGTTGATCTTGTCTCCTGAACCTGATTGACTTCTTCGAATCAGTATCCAGAGCTGTGGACAAGGGTAAGGTGGTCCACACAGCCTATCTGGACCTTGCCAAAGCCTTTGACCCATCCCCCACTCTAGAATCATAGATAAACTTACTTAGATGGGCATTAATCCCTATGTCACTAGATGGGTTGCCAACTGGCTTACTGACAGAACCCACACTGTAAAAGTAGCTCACTCCAAATCCATCTCCAGACAAGTGACAAGTGGAGTACCTCAGGGTTCAGTCCTGGGACCTCTCTTGTTTGGCATCTACAGCTCTGAAGTACAGACCTACAATAAGGGACTCTTGCTAACAAAGTTCACAGATGCCTGCAAACTAGGAGCCATTATTGAATCCTCAAATGATGTGGATATTCTACAAAAGGGCCTTACAGAAACAGATGCTTGGTGCCAGAGCCATGGGCTCAAGCTCAATGCTAAGAAATGTATAGTTATCCCCTTTGGGAAAAAAAACATGTACCTGTGAATTACCACATAGGTGGCAGTACACTAAACACTGAAAGTGTGATAAGAGACTTAGGGACACAGGTGGACAGTGGTCTCACCTTCAATAACCACATCACCACAATAGTCAGGAAACCCTTCTATGTGGCACACCTCATCACTAAGGGCTTTTCATCCAGAAAAAAGGAGGTCATTGTCTCACTGTACTCATCCCTCATTAGACCCATTATAGAATACAACACCCCATGTGGTATGTACCTCTCAAGACATCTGCAACAACTGTAAAGGCAGCAGAAATACCTCACTAAAAGAATCACAGGCCTAAAGCAGATGCCCTATGCTGACTGTCTAAAAAAACTTCACCTATACTCTGTCGCATATCGTCTACTCAGAGGCGATCTCTGCTTAATATACAACTGGGATATTCTCCAAGAACCAAGCTTAGATTTAAAAGCAAAATAATTTATTTGATAAAATTGTTGTCAGTTCTTTATTGTTTGGTTTCTGAACAGAGGGGGATTTACACCGTTGGATAAGAACTTTTGGTTATTATTCTATGAACCTATGAACCTATGTAGACTGCATTTCTCTATCTTGCAATTATTGTATCATACTGTTCTCACTATTAACTCGTGCAGCCAGTTTTTATCACTGTGCCATTTTTTGTTAAATTTGTTAATTATTTACTAATTATGGTTATATAACTAATTTCTTAACTGACTGGCTTTGTACGTTGTTGATTAATATGTGTTCAGTGTGATTGTTTAATACTGTCTATTTTATGAATGGAGATTTTCTCCCTGGGCCTTCGCTGAAAATGGGTCTCATGCCCAGTCGGACATTACCCGGTAAACAAACAAAATAAAATACATAAAATAAAATTGACATTTCAGTTAAGTGTCCATGTGCTGTGGGGAAAGCATTTAATGATGACGGCATTTTCTTTGATATATCACTATAGTTAACAGAAAATAAATAAGACAATATCTGACATCAGTCTTTAAGCTTTGCATCTAAGGTCAAAGAGAACAATAGAGAGCACCAGTGTAGCTTTTTCTAATGTACTAGTTTCATCATCACTTTCTTTCTTATACTCATATCTTCATTACCAATATGTGATAGTTGCAGTTTGTTGCTGATATAGAGACACGAAAAAATAACATTTGAGATTCTTTATTACAGCCAACGGTAACATGTACAGCTTAGCATATACTCACAGGAAAGACAGCCTAGCTTATGTTTCTTCCAATGACAGGATCTCAGCAGCTGGTTCTGTTTCTTTGTAGTGCATATCCTGAAAAAGACAATGCACTAGAGAAGGACTGAATGCTAACTGAAAGGGCTATATGGTATTACTGTATTCCACATTACCATAATTTGTAAAAAGGGGATTATACTGAGAGATGTGATTGATAACGGCAGATCTCAAAAGTGCAACTCAAGGTTTCTTTCATCATCAGTGCACCTTGATCACTTTGATATATAAGAATATCCCTGCTGATATTATAAATGTCCTTTGAAAAGTCACTCTGACTTTAGGGTGCAGTCTGTGAATGTTTACTCGTGGTTACCTGCTGAATATGAATACCGCTTTGTGTTATGTTATGCAGCAGCAGATGTCCATGTACTATAGTAACCAGCATAAGCGAGTTCATAACTGCAGTGTAGCAGAACTTTGGCATTAATCAACTTCTATGTAAAACAAAAATATCACATACACATTAGTAGCTTTTTCAGTATTTGTAAGGCTAAAACAAAGACTGGTAACAGCATTCAGGGGCTACTCTTCTTGTTTAAATTAGTCTTGTTTTATATATGCGAGGCTGGAGTGCCTTCTGTGTGGAGTCTGCATGTCCTCCCCACGGTCGCGTGATGTTAAAGACATGCAGGTAGGTGCAAGCGTGAATGGATGTACCTTCGTTGAAGGTTGGGCGTCGGGCTGGCAACTCGGCACCATAAACAAAATCCACTGCCAATCATGAGCGGACCCGAGTTCCACTGTGGCAACCCCTAACCGGGAAAAGCCAAATGTCTAGTGCTGTCCAAGCCTCAGATCTTTAAAACTGAGCTAACTAAACTAAACACACTGACTTAACATTGACTGTGTTCCTTCCCTGTGATAATATGATGGTTGGAGCAGGGTAATTCACACAAAGTAAGTTTTCTAAGCAAGTTTTCAAGTCACTAAATGTTAGGGTTCATCAACAGCCCATATATTTGGAAAACTGTGAGTAATTTAGATGGCTGAACTGGCAACACTTTAGGAAATGACTGATTTATAAAGGCCTAGATTTGACCCCACATACTTTTGTTAGTTTTTATCCATTCACAGCCAATGGAGATTGCAGGAAAGGGATATCAATCACCAGTTTGCATTTATGGTTGGTGTGAGCCAATGTCCTGCTTAGTAAGAATACCAACCATCCTACTACCTGTGATTCAAGTGAAACAGATCCATATTCCAGTGCAACTTGTATCCATGTATGGAAAACAGAAAATTTATCCCAGGACCACCCCATGTCCTACTAATGAACAGAGGCAGCTCCTAAATGCTTTAGCCCATGCATGAGTCACATTAAATTATTTATTAATAGTAATATTTAATTATCAGCCTTTGAATGGGTAAGGCTGATCTAAGACCAAATGGGATAGATTAATTCAAGCACCAAAAGTAAAATTGTCTAGGCTTAAAATGGCCTGCAAAGGGCAGCTATCCTAGTGTTTCCCTATGAACCTAAAAGAGAAGTCATCCATGTTACTGAAAGTGTGACTTTATATTTAGAATGCACATGTAGCAAAAGGAATAGGGTGCAGTCCCATATAAAAGGAGATTATGGATACAACCTTTCAACAGGTACAGCATCATGCTAATGTAATCTGGTGTTTGTGAACTGACTGCGTATTTTTGAAACAAGAGTTTTATTTCATTTCCTTTCATTGATTTCTGCTTCTAGCAATTGTCCTGAACACTAAGATGCACATCTTCCACGTCATGACTTTCTGTTCACTCCTCACTGCTTTCCCTGTTGACCAGTTTTTCCTTTCTCATTTCACCCGTCTTCATGACTAATAATCGTGATTCATGAATGTATCAAACCTGGTGTCTGTCTTCCTTCCTAGTAAAACTTATAACTCCCATTCTTATATACCACTCCATACTCTGAAAGGATATTCTGTCCTATGAACATTTATGTGTAATCTAACCTTGTGTAATGTAACTAATTTTTTAAAGGTTGTGTCTCTTCACCCTTGCCACCACAAATTGTGGAGACACATGTTATGCCAGAAATGGGACTGTGCCAATGGGAATCAACAGATGTAATGACACTAGACATAAAAGTGTGTTAAACTCTTTTACAGTTGAAAAGCTATGACTGGGGCAGGGCATGGCATGAGCATGATAGAGGATTGTTACTACATTTGTGGTAATCGTGCCTACTCCTGATTATGCACAAACTGGTCAGGGTGTTGCTTTGTGGGCTATATTACTCCTGCTATTCAGCATTTTGAAAACTCTCCAGCAGATAGACTGATAAATAAGTGGGCAATCCACTGGGCGTAGGAAGTATTTTCAGTTTTTACTCCTGGTTATGGAGTGGAAAGGACAATGCTTAAAATCACCATGTTTGCTCAAATTCTTCAGGAGGTAACTAATCATACTTCACATCACATCAAAATGGCAAATCAAAAGATGACTGAAATGTGAACTGTGCTGTTACAAAATTGATTGGCACCTGATATAATGCTTGCTGCAAAAGGGGGGGGGGTCATGTGCCCTAATAAAAAGTTCTTGTTTTTCTTATATTAATGACTATCATGATGAACAGGAAAGGTTGGCTAATTTCATGGAGCACAGGGCCAAAGATTTGGACAGTATTTCCAAACAACGGACACATTTTGGATAGTTGGGCAGTATATTTGGTAACCTGAGAACTAGTATATTACAATATATCATTATAGTAATTGGTATTATTCTTTTAATTGTTTTAATATTCTCTGTTCTAAAGGCTGTAATCACAGAGTTTTCAATCACACCTGCACATGAAATGCCATTCGTACCTGATGATAAACTTAAGATGAATGAAAATTCAATCACTGTAGATGATGAATAGTATGATGCTGAAACGTATTTTATCAAATTAAGAAAAATCAAAATGTAACTGTGTATTTTATGACACTAATAGTGTGAAAGGAGGGATTCTGTTAGAGAAAAAATGTATTTCTCGTGATTATTCTTCACAAAATGCATATTAACTTACAGTTTGTTCACAAATGAATTTTTTAATATTTATGTTAAAAATGATATGTAGTATACATGTATGGTTATGCAAACCACAGGCACTTATTGTAGTTCAAAGTGTTTCATGACTGCATTCTAATATTAAGCTGCAAAGTATATTAACAGATGACTGAAGGTAAAGAAAGTGCTGAAAGGATTAAGGGATGACTGCGGTCTACAGAGTCTGGAATGCCCAGGGAGGGAGAAAGGTATACAATATAAAAGAGATTTTGTTTAATGTGAGCTCTGACCTTCCTAGGCTGGGATGGGTAGTTACAAGGAATGTTTGGAAGACAGAATGTTACTGGTACTGAAATATTCAAGGTCGAAAACAAGAGTGGTTGCCAGGCCAGGTGGCTTGTGCTTTACCTAAAACATTATTGTTACTAAAATCATGGTAGCCAATGTTCACATGCAGCACTAAGCGAGAAGCCCAAGGGTCCACAGAGACCCTATTTGTCAAACATGAAACATAAAAATTCTGCATGCATGATACTGATAAAAAAAGAATATAAAACCTGTATAATTTTGCTGTTTGGTGAGACTGATTTGGAAACATTGTGAAGGCAATCTTCCACCGCTGACATATGGTGGATTTAAATAAAGAGGAAATGTTTTGCACATCCTGAACAGTTATTCTTGAGTCAAGACTAAAAGGTAATTAATGTTATTTATGTATGTTTTAAACTGCACTCTAACATAAGAATTTCTGCTTCATGACATCATCAGGTGTCTAAGTACTGTTGTGGAGAATCTATATTTTTCATGTTAAGGTGGTTAATTTGTAAGCATGTACTCATATTGTAGTCTGTCAATATGCACTTGTGCACATGCTCACTCACATGCACGTGGATGTGTATGCATAAAGTGACAACTTTGGTCCCTTGTCCTAGGATATTAGTGCATTAGCTGGGGTTGCATACTCAGCCTTTAAGGAGCTCAGTACAATGCACTCAGTCAAACTCATTTAAGAAACCAATTTTTTTTTATTAGTTCATATTCATAATTCTTTTGTTTCTTTAAATCAGATGTTTGAAATATGACTTGCTTTCATTCAGAATGAAGAGCAAAGCTTGACATATACATACTAAGTGTTCCAATCTATTATTCAGTGGCTTCTTTCTTTGTCTACTGCTAAATTTCATTGCAAATTTATGGTCAGAGAAAAAAAAAACAGCTTTAAGACCACATGTCATACCTCCCTACCTATTAGCATGAGAAATATGGATAAAGCCAAAAATAATGGGGTTACAAATGCCCCAAAATAAGGACAAATTTTAAACATTGCTCTTACAGATGTAGGAAGTTGCTAGAATAGCAGTTTTTTTACATGTATCTTCTATAGGATGTGATGTCTGAAGCCCATATTTCTGTCAATATTTAGTGACGTCAATCCTCAATGATTTGGCAGAAAAAAAACAACAATTTTATGAAGAATAGACCAAAAATACTAAGAAAAATCTGGACATTTTGTGAAAATCTGGACCCTTGAGAGGTATGTCACATTCCTTCTCTTTTTCAGTATTTCTCACAGTGAAACACTGCACATTTTTTCATTCCAAGGAGTAGTTAGTTTTAGCAACACAGACCTTTATACCTTTTATCTGGCCTTCATTTTCACTGATGCCATGATTTTGACTCAGATTTTAACTCTGTCCATGTTAATGTCCCTTATAACCAGTGACTTTTGGGGAAATGGTGAATTACACTTAATAAATAATGACAATAATTAGAGTTATGGAATACTTTTACTTCAGAAAATGTAAATGAATTCACATTCTCTTATTCTGACAGTGTCTCACGTTAACAGTAATAATATTTTAAAAGTGTCCCTGATTGTTCCCGGTTATTCCTGGATTTGCTTCTGAGCCTGTTGAGATTTATTCCTGATTTGTTGAGAGCTATGGGTCTTAACCCTGTTACAGCCTTTTTTCTTGCAGAAAAGTGCTGTACTTTTTCCTTCTGGGGACTCAATAGCTGTTGTAGACCCCCTTTATCTCAACCTTCATAACTACATTCCAACCAAAATCTCAACAATTTAGGTTCAGGTTCTCCTACTGGAACCACTCTATTATTTTCTGGAGTCAACCACTTAAGCTCCTGTAAATTAAATAGTCTTCTCTGTGAAATCTTAATGGGACATTCATGAAATGGGCTTTCTGCCAGAAGAATAAAAGTTTATAGCAGCCAAGATTGAATACTGCACATTTGTAAAATTCAATAAAAAATGAGTGTTTGTCATTCAAATCTATAACTTTTATTTTAGAATCTGCAAAAAGACCATAACCACATCATAAATAACTAAATATGAGACAGCACTTCTATACAGAATCAAACTGCTCATTAATACCACTTCCTATGACATTTACATGGCTCTAATACATTTTCTAAAGACATGCACAACAGATTCCATATGTGCATGTTGTTTGCACTAAGTGTATGAACAAATTAAACAGTAGGAAGATATGTGCCAGAGTCAAAGCAACACACCGCTAGGCCAAACCAGCTCAACTGAGAGCACAAGAGGTTCCACTAAGATTTGACTCAAAGTCCAGAGTGCTAACCATTACACCATGGAACCAGGATATGTACCTGTCACACTTTAGATGCACACTTATTGGATGCTGCTGTGGCTTTCTTAGCAGCATTTAAGACATGCTTTGTCTGTTTAACATCATAGCAGTTCAGTCCTTTATTCCTTTTAATTGCTAATAAGGAGTTCAATGCTTTTACACTGAGAAACTGACACAATAATGTCTTTAATTTCTGTACCAGGCTAAACGCTCTTTCATCTTCTGGATTTGAATGTGGCAAGCAAAGTAAAGTCATTATCAACTGCTTGAAAAGTGGCAGTTTCTCATCAGCACGAAAAGGTCCTTCAGAAGTGTGCCCAGTACTTGGCTGCACCAGAGTGGGGCCCATTTACTGGACCTGTCATGTTTCCTGTGTCCTCAGTCTGATGCTAGGTAAATTCATCAATTCATTGCATCATTTCCACAGACACCCAGATGGAAACAAGCATCCTTGACAAGTCCAGAAGATATGCCCAATGTTTTGTCGGGGTTAGTGAAAAAATGCAGTGTCTTTCATTAAATCGTCTTGACTGGGGAACTTGCTAAGCATTTTCTGCAGCACTACAGCATAAAAAGCTGCTACTTTTTTTTTTTTTTAATAAAAGTTAAATTTGTACCACTGTCCCAGCAATATCCTCTTCATGGTAATTTATGTACTGCTTGGCCTCATAGGCAATACACAGCTCATTGTCTGGAAGAATAAAGCTGCTGTCAGCCAGCGTGGAAATATCACTGTGTTTGATAAGTCAGACAGCAGCTGTATGTCTCAGGATTCTATCAGCATACTACTGCTGCAGGAGTTTATGAACATTGGCAGGAGCTGTCAGTAGCTGAATTTCTTAGCTCTGAAGCTGACTGTTGAACTCAAGTAAAGGTTCTAGTGCATACTTAAGAAACAAATGAAATTAGTGACTCTGCAGGTGGTCAGAAATTAAGTTAATTTTAGCAGATCGTGGCACTGCATACAAAAATATTAATTTAGGGCTGGCCACATGATCAGGGTGGTGCTAATGACCTTCCCAAGACTCAAGCCATGTAGTAGCTGCATGCCTAATAACCTTGAGAGGGTTAGTATCTGTGAACAAGGCAAATTCTTTCAGTTTTTGTTGTCTTTGTGCAATGGAACTGAAATGACAGTACAGATGATATGAGTTCATCAACTGGTGATTGTAGTACTTTAAAGCCAGCTTTACTACAGAGCTCTGCAAAATGGCAGACTTTTTTGGGAAAATAAATGCAGCAAAATAAAGTCACAATTTTGCAAAATCATTGTTAAGCATTACTATCTCAATCTCGAACCTCATATTTTTGCTTAAGGGGGAGGCAAAGTGCTAAAGGCAGGGACAACTTTTTACTGTAATTCATTTAAAAACATTGTAAAACACATTTTGTATCAGCTGACATTTTCTGAAACGTAATCAGCATCACTTCCTGCATACATTAACCTACATCTTCAAAGACATGGATGCCATTTTACCATAATTCATTCAAAAATTAAACAAAACACATTTTTCATCAGCCTGCATTTTCTGAACAATAATCATCATGAACCACTGCATGCTGCACTGTATTGCAAAACATAAGTCAAGCCCTATTATAAAGTTTGCTGATGCTACCACAGTCATGGGTCTCATCAGTGGTGGGATGAACATAACTACATGGATGAGGTAAACACTTTGATTGCCTGGTGTGATGGGAACAATCTGGACCTGAATGTTAATAAGACCAAATAAATGATTATGGACTTTAGGAGAAAGGTAGCAATTCACCAGCCACTCACTATCAAAGGGGAGGTAGTAGAGAAAGCCAAAACAACCAAGTTCCTGGGCCTTCACATATCTGATGACCTCTCCTGGGCTGCTAACACCAACCATATAGTCAAGAAGGCTCAACAGAGGCTTCACCTCCTGAGAAAGCTCAAAAAGGCCAGGCTCCCACTGTCTGCTCTTACCACTTTTTACAGGGGAGCTACCGAGAGCATCCTCATAGCAGGGTTCAGCAACTGCACAGTTGCTGTGAAGAAGAAACTACAGAGGGTGGTGAGGGTGGCTGTGGAAATCTTGGGCACAAACCTGCCTTCTATTCAGGAGCTCTTCTTTACAAGAGCAAGAAAGAGAGCATACAAAATACTAGCTGATTCAACCCATCCAGCCCACAACTGGTTCTCACAACTTGCCTCTGGGAGGAGGTAGCACAGCTTCTGCTGTAGGACTACCAGATGATTCAGGAACAGTTTGTATACTACAGTTGTGAGACTTATTAAAACAGACACCAACCATAATACCTGATACATTGAAGCCTCTTTTTTTCATTTAGTCCTTTTGCTCTGAGCAATTACCGCCAGCATTACTCTTATGCAATATGATGGCTATACTGAGTCATGTCTAAGGTTAACAAGTGCAATATGGTAACTAAACAGCTACTATTCACTAGTCTCTATTTATTCTCTTTCTTAACAGTGTAAGAGTTTGGTGGTGGGTATTTATTTATTATTTATCATTGCATAATGGGTATTGAAAGTAAAAAATACTAGAACATATTTGCCTCACCCTTCTTTTTCTCCCTGTGGGAGGGGTTACTGACTTGAAACTGTAGTTTTATTGACCATTTTGGGTCAATTCCAAAACTCCTTCATCTTCCTCTCTTAAAACCTGGTTGCCTCGTGGTTTTGGCATCTTTTCAGGCTTGTTGGCTGTTGGTGAAGCACCCACCAAGAGGAGAAAGCGCTGAGAGAAGAAAGGAGCCACTTTTATTTTTCCTCTGTTTATTTGCTAAGTTTTTCTGCATAGTCGCGTATTTTGATCATTTTCTGGCTTGTTAAATTTGATTTCTGCATTAGTAACTGTATTTAGAGCACAACCTAGAGCTGTTTACTGAATTTCCTGTTTGTACTTATTTTTAAAATAGTTTTTTTCTCAAAACTTGCATTTTATCTGTCTTTGGCCTAGCACTCTTGTGTGGGGTCATTTACTGCACTGTTATAACTTGTTGATACTTATTAACCTCTGCTATCTCTGAAAAAACAAAAAAACAAAAAAAATCTTGCTTTTTTCCCACTTTTCTGAGATTTAAAAAAGTTCAGTTACAGGGTTGCTGTTCTTGAACTGTTTGTAAGTTTCTGTGAGGCCATTTTTTGCTTGGGCTAAAGGAAAGTCTCTCTGTTGATCAGTGGCAGTGAAAAACATTGAGCAGCCTGCCTGCCCCTGTGGGAGTGGTTACTGACTTGAAACTGTAGTTTTATTGGCCATTTTGGGTCAATTCCAAAACTCCTTCATCGTCCTCTCTTAAAACCTGGTTGCCTCATGGTTTTGGCATCTTTTCAGGCTTGTTGGCTGTTGGTGACGCACCCACCAAGAGGAGAAAACACTGAGAGAAGAAAGGAGCCACTTTTGAGACTTTAAGTATTTTTCCTCTGTTTATTTGCTAAGTTTTTCTGCATAGCCGCCTATTTTGAGCATTTTCTGGTTTGTTAAATTTGATTTCTGCATTAGTAACTGTATTTAGAGCACAACCTAGAGCTGTTTACTGAATTTCCTGTTTGCACTTATTTTTAAAATCGTTTTTTCTCAAAACTTGCATTTTATCTGTCTTTGGCCTAGCACTCTTGTGTGGGGTCATTTACTGCACTGTTATAACTTGTTGATACTTGTGAACCTCTGCTATCTCTGAAAAAAACAAAAAAAACAAAAAAAAATCTTGCTTTTTTCCCACTTTTCTGAGATTTAAAAAAGTTCAGTTACAGGCTTGCTGTTCTTGAACTGTTTGTAAGTTTCTGTGAGGCCATTTTTTGCTTGGGCTAAAGGAAAGTCTCTCTGTTGATCAGTGGCAGTGAAAAACATTGAGCAGCCTGCCTGCCCCTGTGTTAGTGGCTACTGACTTGAAACTGTAGTTTTATTGGCCATTTTGGGTCAATTCCAAAACTCCTTCATCTTCCTCTCTTAAAACCTGGTTGCCTCGTGGTTTTGGCATCTTTTCAGGCTTGTTGGCTGTTGGTGAAGCACCCACCAAGAGGAGAAAGCGCTGAGAGAAGAAAGGAGCCACTTTTGAGACTTTAAGTATTTTTCCTCTGTTTATTTGCTAAGTTTTTCTGCATAGCTGCCTATTTTGAGCATTTTATGGCTTGTTAAATTTGACTTCTGCATTAGTGACTGTATTTAGAGCACAACCTAGAGCTGTTTACTGAATTTCCTGTTTGCACTTATTTTTAAAATCGTTTTTTTCTCAAAACTTGCATTTTATCTGTCTTTGGCCTAGTACTCTTGTGTGGGGTCATTTACTGCACTGTTATAACTTGTTGATACTTGTTAACCTCTGCTATCTCTGAAAAAACAAACAAAAAAAAAAATCTTGCTTTTTTCCCACTTTTCTGAGATTTAAAAAAGTTCAGTTACAGGCTTGCTGTTCTTGAACTGTTTGTAAGTTTCTGTGAGGCCATTTTTTGCTTGGGCTAAAGGAAAGTCTCTCTGTTGATCAGTGGCAGTGAAAAACATTGAGCAGCCTGCCTGCCCCTGTGAGAATGGTTACTGACTTGAAACTGTAGTTTTATTGGCCATTTTGGGTCAGTTCCAAAACTCCTTCATCTTCCTCTCTTAAAATCCTCTTTTGCGTGTTTTTGAGCATAGCGCAACAATGGGCAGTGCCGCCTAATTGGGTTTAAACTATTCCTGGCTCCACAAAGTCTGCTCTTCACTTTTTCCCTTAGAACTGCTCTATCTCTCAATTTAAACACCATATTCTCATTCTAAGGCCCTTCACTGGTCCAATTAAGTAATCCTACAAGTTAGCACTATTAAACCATAAGCACTACTTACTCTTATACTCTCTACGATTACCCTGTCCTCTATTGGTCCGTCTTAATTTCAGTTTCCCTGTTACTCTAGTATGTCCAAAGGTCAGCCAATGGTTTCCTCTCCAGTCCAGCTGGTGAATCTGGGAATTTTGAGGCAATGTTATAACTGTCTCATGTACACGGACAACCCTCTCCTTCTCCAAACAGGTTCAAATATATGTGAGAGATGCAACTATTTAGCCAAACTGGAGGCTGAGCTCTCTCATCTCAAAACTGGTGTAAGGTAACCTCACACAACACAATTCCAGTATTACATAGTCCCACCACATCAGCGAACCAAACACATAAATACACAAAAACATACTCGGAGGCTCTAAATAAAAATCTACCTAAGCAACAGAGACCTCCAAAGCAGACATCCAATCAAACGCTACCTCAAAACAAAACACACACAACACATAACCCACAAAGTCAGTGTGCCAAGCAACCACAGCCCTTAAGACTGAATAACACACCTGATACTCTTGTTATAGGTGACTCTATTGTCAGACACACTGACGTCCCACTCACCAAGCTGAATAAAGAGAAGGTCACGGTGAGCTGCCTGTCGGGTGCTAGGATCCAACACATAACGCAAGCACTCAGGTCACTCCAAAGCAAATACAAATATGACTCAGTCATTGTACATGCTGGTGTGAATGACCTGAGATGTACCTCCCTGGACTACATGAAAAGAGACATAGAGGAGCTCTCTGATCATGTAGCCCAGACTGGTATGACCCTGACCTTGAGCAGCATCTTACCCTCACCTAGAATGATGCCACAGTACAAAGACAAAATGATCGGTTTTAACAATTGGCTAAAATTTTGGTGTCATTCAAAGGGGATCCAGTGTCTGTCAGCCTGGGATGACATGCTCGACAAGCCACGTTGCTTCACTAGGGACGGCTTGCACCTGTCACCACTGGGCTTTCAGATATTGGCAAAGGCTCTTGCCACCCCCATAGTGCCTTTTTTAGGCAAGGCTCAAAAGTCAAACCCACCCCCATAGACAGCACAAGGAACAAGAAACTAAGGGTAATGCTGCTAAATGCCAGAAGTATTAACCTCAAGATGCACGCACTCGAAGCTCTCCTCAGTATGGAGAACATCGATATCTGTGCAGTGACAGAAACCTGGTTCAAGGCTTCAGAGAGCACCCCAGCACTACCAGGCTATACCTCGTATCACGCTTTTCGGCCCCAAAACCTGGACCGAACCACAAAAGGAGGGGGAGTTTCCATATTTATCAAGGATATTCACACCTCCAGGTTAGTGGCATTGCACGAAGTATCGGAGACGATCCATGTGCAACTAACAGTGGGCAAGACTGCCTTTCAGTTTATAGCATCCTACAGACCACCCTCTCAAAGTCAGGAATCCCATTCGGCTTTCCTGAAAACATTGGAGAACATGAAGATCTCTCCAAACACCATTATATTGGGTGACTTCAACTACCCAAACATTGACTGGGAGCACTACTCAAGCCCCAGCACCTTAGCCCAAAGATTCCTGGAAATTATAAACTCAAATGCTATGGAACAAGTAGTCACCAATCCCACAAGAGTGGACAACATACTAGACCTGATCATTGCCAACATGGGGACTCTATGCTCCACACCAGAAGTATATCCCTCACTGGTAAGATCAGACCATAAATTAATTTCACTGGATGTCCACATCCCGACCCCACCCCCAGCCCAGAAAACCACAGTGAAAAACTTCTCAAAAGCGAACTTCTCACTTCTCAAAACCGAAGTGGAATCCTTCAAGGCCCCAGGGCCAGTGGAAACTACAGCCCAAACTGCAGAATCCTATATAAATGCATTCTACGGACATCTCCAGGAATGCATGGATCATGCTATCCCAAACAAAACCAAGACCCAATCATCCAAAGGCAGGCGTCCAGTCTGGTGGACCCCTGCCATAAATAAACTGTACAACAGAAGGAGGAAGCTACTACATGATAGAGCAAAATCCCTAATAGGGAAGGCATCTCTGATCAGTACTAGCAAAAAATTACGAGCCCTCATAAAATCCTCCAAGGCCAGCTTCGAGAGAAAAATTGCACAGGACACCAAAGACAATCATAAGGCTTTTTTCAGTTATGTTAGAAACCTGGGATGCAACTCCCAGACTTGTTCTGAGCTGATTCTAAACGACAAAAAATACACTGAACCCACAGACATCACCAATATCCTGGCAGACAGGTTCAGTGCAAACTTCTCCCCCCCCCAAAAGAGCAAGTATCTATCCCGGCAGAGGGCTGACTCCCAAACATCTCAGATGCTCAGGTGAAGGCTGCCCTCTCCAAAGCAAAAAACACTGCTTCCATGGGACCAGATGGCATCCCAGGTTGCGTCCTACATGAACTACAAGAGGAACTAATCCCTCAAATAAAACAGCTATACAATCTCAGCCTCACTACAGGATACATGCCCACAGAATGGCGTACAGCAACAGTGGTCCCACTCCACAAAGGTGGAGCCTCTACGGACCCTGGAAACTATCGCCCCATAAGCCTGACTAGCTTAGTCTGCAAGGCTATGGAGAGAATCATCATGGAGCTCATAAACAAAGACATTGGGGACCTACAGACACTAGATCCTACCCAGTTCGACTTTGTTAAGGGCAGATCCTGCCTTTTGAACCTAGTTGACTTCTTTGAAACAGTTACCAATGCCATAGATGAAGGGAAGGTAGTCCACACAGCCTATCTGGACCTTGCAAAGGCATTTGACACAATACCCCACTCGGGCATCATAGATAAGCTATCCAGCTTAAATATAAACCCCTATGTCACAAGATGGGTCGCAAACTGGCTCAAAGACAGAACCCACAGGGTGAGAGTTGCTGGAGCCATGTCAGACTCGAAACCGGTCACAAGTGGCGACACAGGGTTCTGTCCTGGGACCACTCTTGTTCTGTATATACTTTTCTGAGGTACAGGCAAACGTGGGAGGACTATGGCTCACCAAGTTCGCAGACGACTGCAAACTGGGCGCCATAATCAACTCTCCAGCTGACACAAACATCCTTCAAAAAGGTCTCACAGAGACAGATAACTGGTGCCAGCACCATGGTTTAAAGCTAAATGCCAAAAATGTATAGTCATACCCTTTGGCAAAACAATGTGCCCACAAATTACCACATAGGCGGAAACCCATTAAGTACAGAGAAAGTTATTAGGGACCTGGGGACCCAAGTTGATAGCAATCTCTCCTTTGAAAACCACATTGCCAAAGTGGTTAGAAAGACCTTCTACATAGCCCACCTCATCACAAAGGGTTTCACATCTAGATCAAGAGAGGCAATCGTGCCCCTTTATTCATCCCTCATCAGGCCCATCATAGAATACAATGCCCCTTTTGGGATGTACCTTACCCGACACCTGCAGCAATTAGAAAGACCCCAAAAGTATCTCACCAAGAGGATCAAGGGTCTCAAACAGATGCCATATGCTGCTCGGTTAAAAACTCCAGCTCTACTCAGTTGCATACCGCCTACTTGAGGCGATCTATGCCTGACATACAAAGCTATGTCAAATCCAGAATTAATGGACATGCTCCACCTCAGTAAATCTAAATCCCTTAGAGCCACACGCTCGAGGGACTTGAACCTCAGCACAGAAATAAATAGAACTTGCTGGAGGGACAGGTTCATAACCCAGAGGCTCCCTTCACTCTGGAATAGAATTCCAGTTCATGTGAGGCAGAGCACCTCACTGAATCTCTTCAAGAAGAATCTCGATAAGTGGATGGGGGATCGTAGGTTTGTCCCAGGGATTACTCCCATGTCACTATTAGACAGAGGCACAGTAAACTAAACCTTAAAAAGGGCACAGTATACTCAAATCAAGGGGTGGCGTAAGCCATACAGAATCGGGCTAGGCTTATAATTGCCCCAGGGCAGATAGCCTAGTATGAACCTATGAACCTATGAACCTATAATTTGGCCTTATTGCAAAGCTCATACTTCATGTATAAAGTCAACAATAAGTTTTGCATCAGTTTAAATTGCCTAAATAATAAGTAAGAACCTCGCTACTTGGCCAGAAGTCAGCGCGTATGATACCAGCCATGACAATTAAAGCGTGCATCTGTAATGCATGCAAATCAGGAAGAGGATTTTTTTAATTTGCTGGTGCAGCTGAAGGTAATCCACACTTTTTAGTGGGCAATAAGGACTTTCAATAACACTTTACAGTGCTGCATGCCCTCCTTTGAGTTGAAGTATGCTATTTTTGCAACTGTAAAAATCTGGTTGCAATAATATGTAAGTACCGCAATCCCTAATAGGAAAACTCCTACTCAATAGAAAATGGTTAATCATATTATTCAAGTTCATCTATTAAAAAATAAACGTTCTTTAGCACCAGCTCTTCCAACCTCCCACGTCCTCTGTTTTACCAGCTAAATCTATAAACTGTTCAGTTGCACAAAATGAGTGACTTGGCGACCACCTACCCACCCACCCAGCTGAACCTTTCCAGTAATCAAATCTCAATAAATAAAATAGTAAATTATTAAATAAATATGTAAATACTAACTGACTTTACTAAGTCAGTTACATACGAACCCTACATACACAAATACTTACAAATATTTCAGGCACGGGCAACAATGTTCTTCTAGCCTGCCAGTATACTGAAACAGTTATTCCCATAATACTTGTCCAGATTGTTGTTAAAAAGAAATAAACTAGTGCTTGCTTTAATGTAATTTGATAGTCTACTCCATGCAACAGCTACTCTCGCTGAGAACCAATTAGTGCACCTATCCTTCCTATAGAATCTTCCAGATAGGTTGTCTAGTGATTCTCTACTGCTTTTTGATATCCCCAAAGATTCCCACAGCTAGTTGTCTCTAAATGCTCTATATACCCGAATAAGGTCTCCTCTTAATTATCTGTATGAGATACAGTCGAAGTTTAGATATTTCATCCTTTCATAATAACTTAAATTTTCACATTTTTGAATGCCCTTGGTATATTCCCACTGTACTCTTTCCAATTTACTCATATTTATTTTCTTAAAAAGGGTTCCATATTGTTATTCCTTACTCAAGTTTGGGTCTAATGTAACTAACAAACAGCGATTTCATAATTTCTGGCTTCCTAGACTTTATAAATCTTTTTATAAGATTTATAGTTCTATAACTATTATTAACTAATTGGATGATATGATTAGAAAAGCTGGCTCTACCCATATACCCATGCCCTTAAATGCAACTACAGTTTCAATCGCCATGTGCTGCATTAAATATTTACTTTTCAATCTATGTCTCCCAAATCTCATATACTTATTTTTTATGTATTTATCAACATATTATTGCCTTGTGCCCACATGGTCAATTTAGAAAAGTTCTTTTTCAGACGTACCCTTTTTGTAACACATGTAATCACTTACCCATTTTCAAGTCATCTGCATAAAAACTGTAGAATACCTCAGATGAAAAAGATAGATCTGAAAGACATAACCTAAACAAGTACTGACCTAGGACAGAGCCCTGTGGGACACCCTGACTATAACCAAGGATTTCACCTTTCCACTTGCTGTATGATACTTGCAATGTCCAATTTGTTAGCCATGCAGCTATCCATCTTATCAAGATTAAACCAGTACTTACTTTTTCTATTTTATTGATCAGTGTTTTGTGTACGACACAACGACACAATCAAAAGCTGAAATGTAAGTTTATATAACTTATATCACAGCACAATGTTTTATTTATAGCTGTTATTACATTGTTATAGAGCATTAGATTATAGGTGGTTATAAATCTATTTTCAACATATGCATGCTGATATATGGTTTCAGTTCCCTGTTTTTCCAATTTTGACAATACTTTATCCAACATTACCTTTTCCAGTATTTTCCACTCCTCTCTTGGAAGCCTGAGCCATAAAATGTACCCTTTTATAGAACTTTCTGAATCCCATTCCTTACCTGTAACTTTTGAAAATGTCTACTAAAGAGAAAACCACGCTACATGGCCAACATACTAGTGACAACAATGATTTAAAGAAAGAGGGCACATCTTATATTTCCTCTCTTCTATTGCAAAAAAGTTAATGATCTTGCATGGTAGAATCTGATAATACAGTTCATTAAAGTCTACAGATTTTACACTAACTCTTTGATAATATGCTTATATTTTTCCATCAGTCAGTATTAGAGAAAATAAAAGGTCTCAGAGTCACTGTGAAAATGAGCAGTTACATTTTCACAATTAAATGAAAAAAGCAGCTGCATCTCCACCATGAGTCCATGACCTCCTCAAATGCTGTACTGAAGACAGATAGGCAGGCAGGCAGCATCAAGAAAAATAAAATAAAAAAAAATCAAAACAGCATCAACCACACCATCACCAGCACGATTATCTTGCAGAGGTTAGCTCCAAGACTCAGCAGCAGTCATCCGAGCAGCAGTATCACCATGACCATTCCAGCTGTGCTATGTACCTTACAAATCACATACCTTCAGCCCAGCAGCAGTATCACCATGACCATCCCAGCTGTGCTATGTACAAAGCAAATCACAAACCTTTTGAAATATGGGACTACAGTTATTTTGTTTTCCAGGTCAGGTCTGGTGTTACTACCTTGCATGCATGGCACAGCATCATGTCTCAAGGTCCAGCTGATCACCTCTGCTCATCATCCACCCATCCATCTATCCCTGGCCCATAATCAAAGACAAAGAACTTTTTCTGACATGCCAAACAAGTACATTTCTGGACCTTGTGATACCTTTTTTAAAGGTGTTGCAGTGGCATAAAAACTGTAGAGGCATGCGATAGGACAACTTCTGAACCTCTTCAATGGCTCGCTTTGCGTTATGTGAAGTTATCTGATTGGCTAATATACTGCAATGCCAATTGGTTGTTTTGTATATATGAGCCCATCAAAAAAATGCAAAGCAGAGCCTCCACTGTTCAATGCAGAACAGCAGAAAAGTGACTCTCATCTATGTCAAATGTGCGTCAGTCTGCACAGTATGGAGCACTTGACTGGTACGTTATAAAATCACTGAGGATTACAATATGTCACATAGCTCTCAACCTTCCATCTTTAAAGTGAGGAACACTACCTCTCATAATGTGGATTAAATGGGCAAAATGCAGAACACTTACTAACAGCTTCTTCTAGGCAGTTCATATGATGGTTAAAGTTCTTTTGATGAATAAATATGATTTATTTGTATTTACTATGGATTTCAGTTAAAAAATCCTAACACTGAACATGTGAAAGACTTTTTCATTTTAAAACTTCAAGGAACATGAACTTTTTAAGGCCCTGAATGAGGAATGCTCCTTGTAATGAGGTATGGTCTGTCAATGTCAGTCATAGGTTTACATAGTTTTGCAGTTTGTGCTACAACACTTTATCAAGCATTTAGTACAGAGGAGTAAGGCGATGAGCTGTTAAATAACTGCTTTCTGTTGTATGTGGTTCGATTCCCTTAGCCTTCATTTGTCTTTTATGTGACTGCTAAGTTACTTCACCAGACAGTAGTCCTGAGCTGCTCCTGAAAAGGGACACTTGTGTTTAGTGGGCTGTCCCAAACCTTTAGAAAATGTATTATACATTTGCCTTTTAAATTCCTGCACCCTTCACATAGATGCTTATTAGTACTTTACTACGTGCTGTTTGAGGATGAATCCCAGCACATTTATTGTAGTTTAATAGGTGATTGGATGCATTCTCATTAAATGTGAGTTTCAAAGGAAGAGAAGTTTACTGCTTCTCATGCTAAGCCTATTGTCAATGTGAGAGTGTTTTGTTTAGAAAATGCCTGTCAGTGATTCTTCTGTAAAATATTAAAAGTTTTAAATGAAATCCGTACCTCTGTGATAATTGAAAAAATAAAGAAGAATGTAGTATAAATACTGAAAGGTATGAACAGTGTTTATGATAAATGGAGAGAGACAGTCAAGTAATGGCATACCTTTCAAATGTCCCTAATTATTAAGAATGTCCCAAATTTTGTCTAAAAATGTTGCTCTCTTCATATTAAAATTAGAAATGTTTAATAATTAGAGACATTTGAAAGGTATGCCATTACTTGACTGTCTCTCTCCAGTTACCATAAACACTGTTCATACTGTATTCTTCTTTACTTTTTCAATTATCACAGAGGTATGGATTTCATTTAAAACTTTTGTTTATCTTTTCTTAATTATTCTGGCTTAGTCCCCAATTCTGGAGATACAAGGGTGATAGCTATGAGTAATGGGACATTGCTATGGTTTGTGGGGAGCTGATTCATTTCCTTGTATATGTCTCCATTTGTCCATGATCCAGCTTTTTGATGATGGAAGTGTTATGCTGCAACAATACAGCATCACTAGCCATTCATCCTGGTCAAACCTATACTGAGTGATGTTGAATGGTGTAAGCTATTCTTGATGACAACGACAGACAAGACATAGAGAGGTCAAAAATGAAATGCAGGTGTGCTGCAAGCAGGTAGCTCCCAAATGGTATGTTGAATGCAGTTATAGTTCTGATTTTTGTATGACTTGTGGGTTGTTGAACTAAAGCTGCTGTAGTATTTATATTGTTTTAAGTGTTTTGCATTATTCTTTGCAGTAAAGAATAAATTAATTCATTAATAGCCCTGGATTGTGTAATACAGAGTAAACATATTACATTTTAGTAATATATTTTTGTAGTACTTCTTTACAGCCTCCAGGAACTACAAAGGGGTTGATATTTATATGGTCATAATGTCTGCATAATTTAGAGTGATGATCAGAACTGACTGATCTTCAGCATTTCTTATGTAATCATTAGGGTACTGGCTAATCTATAAGATACAGTGGTAAAGGATTTCTGCATTTAGGTGGCGACTTTCTTGTAGGTAGCACAGAGGGATAATACTCCATCTTGTTAACGAGTTGCTTCTTGTGGCAAGGGTGCTGGGTTTGAATCTTTCCACCTTCATTTACCTCCTGTGTGACACTGAACAAGTCATTTAACCAAACAAAATTTTGGAACAATTGGGAATTTGGGATAGGCTCCTCAATGATCTCCAGAACAGTACATTTAGTAACTATGAACCTATTAGCATTATTTGCCATCTAATCCATATTGCATAGCTAATCTAGTTCTGGAAATGTTGTAGCACTATCAGCAGTGTAGCAATTGTTTAATGTAACCTAGTCAATTTATTCTTCAAGGGTAGCAGACACTGCATTTGTAGATGAAGCACTTAAATGCAAAGTTGCGTGCCAGCAACAACCTTTGCATTAGTAATAGCTCTCTTTAACGTGGAATTATTCAGATAAATTTTACTTCTGTCAGGACTGTCCAAATTGACTTAGCATATGTTATCAGGTGATTAATATTTTTTATGGTCTCCTAAATACTCTTCTATTTAAACTGTACTACACATGACTGGATTTTATGGTCTGATGCTAGTGATGTTTATATAATTTCATGTAGTTTATCCAAAGCTTCCAAAAAAGTACATGTAATTTCTTTCATTGTAACATTAAGGGTTGTACACAGTCAATAAACTGGCTCTCTGTGTGTTAGGTACCTTATGCTGTTATTATCTGGTCATTTTTAAACAGTCTTTAATCTGTCTTTGTAGAACTGTGTGTGTGTGTGTGTGTGTGTGTGTGTGTGTGTGTGTGTGTGTGTGTGTGTGTGTGTGTGTGTGTCTGTGAATTAAGATGGAATACTTTGGTTGCTGTGTAATTGTGTGAAACAAATTTGAGCTATGTGACTTTGGTCATTATTATTGTTATTAAATTTTTGACACAGGCATCTGAGAAGGATGCAGTTAACAATGTAACTATAATTGCTGGGTGTGGGTGTCTCTGGATAAAAGTGACTGACCCTGATGGGCTGATAAGGTTAAAAAGTCATTACTCTGTCTTTGCAGGACTAATGTGCCTTTATGTAAATCAGACTGTAATACTTTACTATGGCTATTTTTTTTAATCACAATCAGACTTGTGATAGTTGTTGCATATGAATGTTTGTGGATTATAATGACAGCAGTTTGAGTGGTCTTTTTATGACTGAAATATTTTGAAATGCATACTTTTGTCATTATTAGTTTATACATTTTATTTCACTGGTTACTGACTAATATGTTCAAAACAACAAATTTAAAACTAACAAATGTTACTGTATTAATCAACAAATATAATTTAAAGCAATCAGGAAGGTGAGTCAAAGAACATAGGCATTTATGCATAGTCCTTAAAATGCATGTGGGGGAAATGGTTAGACAACAGCCTGAGACCCAAGGCACACTTAATCTGTTGCTGGCCAGATGCATTTTCAATGATTATCCATTTCGATGCATTTTCAATGAATGCAAGTTACAAGGGAAAAAAGTTTATTGTTCATGCTAAGTCTGTTTTCTATGTAAGACTGTTTTGTTTAGAAAATGGTCATTGGTGTTTGTGCTATTGAATTAAATCAAAATCACTGTAATCATTGTAGAAGTAGAAAAGAAAAAGATATGCACACTGATAGGTTTGAACAGTGTATATGGTAACTGGGCAGCGCTAGAGACAAGTAATGGGATGCTGGTATGGTAGTGGGGGTGCTCCTGACCATCACCCTCCCTAGGGCCCCATTTGACGATGATCCAGCTCCGAGGATCTGTGTGTATATGTGTATATGTCTGTCTTTCTATGTATATTGGTATGAGTCTGTCTGTCTCTGCTTCTGAAAGTGTGTGTGTGTGTGTGTGTGTGTGTGTGTGTGTGTGTGTGTGCGTGGTTAGACATTAAATACTTGCATAAGTTATCTCTGAATGTAAAATACTTCCTTCAAGAACAGTTACATTTGCTACAGCAAGTCTGAAACATTAAGTGAAGGAACTATTTTAGTATAAAAAGTATATAGTAACAAAAATTCAAAACAAATTAATATATATCCATTTGTTAAGAACAATAATGCCCTCCAGGGTGGACATTATCAGGGAATTAATGCCCTTCAAGGCATGTAAGGCCCTCTGTCTGTGGTATTGGGCCTCCTAACACCCCTGGGTATTTGTTAATTCTCCTGATAATATTCATCCTGTTGGGCATTATTGCTTGCTTGCTTACTGAATACATGCAGAGATTACTAACACACATTCGTTTGACTGAAAGTATTGTTTTCCTGACAATTTTACAAACAGCTCTTGTTTTCTGTCCATTCTACAAAACAGTCTTTCCTGACGCTTTGTGGAAAAGTAATTCAAGCAGCAAACCTTCACATAAGGCAGCCCTTAATCATTGAGGGTAGAAAACTCTATATTCAAGCAGAACAAATTCAATGACCTGTCATGCAATTCCCTGTAGAGACAAGAAATAACCATCCAGTAAGGAACTCTGAACAGGCTGATTAAGTAGCTACATCATACTTTAGCAAATGAAGGCAAAATGACTGAAATAAAGCACATGTACTGAAAGGATACCAGATGTGTATAACCCAAATAATAAAGCCAACAAAGAGTACATTCTGGAAGTCCAAAAAAAAGAACATGGTTTTAAAGGAAAATTATGATTCCTGTTTAATCCCAAAGGTTCATTTCTAAGACAGAATCAATACACTTGTCTTTATTACCTATGAGTGAAATCATAGTTTTTACCAAAACAGATATCCCTCAAATTTGGATTGTTTAAAACTAGATTTATTTTGTCTAAACAAACATGCGCTTCAACACTTTCTTCTTAAAAGTGGTGTAGGGAAGCTTACATATTGGAAACATTAACTAATCCTAAGGCATCATCTGCATACAGAGTAACTAAATGAGTCTTTCATCAGATGCTAGATCAACGACTGAAGCCTAAGGCATTTTAGTAAGCTGGTGCTAATGATGAAGTAACAGCTTTTAAAGACGTGCAGCAAGTACTGCCTAATAAAAATGCTGAACCCGTCTAGCCAAACTGCATACAATTTAATTCCCAGCAATGTTTTAATGGCTAAAGTGGCGTATTACAGAATGATCTGGAATGCTGTGTCAGTGAAACAAGAGAAGACTTGCTTTGATCCAAGGCCTCATAGAAATAATGCAGAAAACATGCCAGGTCTGTTTCGAATCGGAAGGTCAAACCTGGTTTTACCTTTGCTTCACAATTTGTACATTCAAAACAACCCATATAACATACACTTCCACCCATCCTTTGTACTTCTTTTTACGGTTTTTGAAGCTGGCAAGCCCCCTGCACCCCCTACACCCCCTGCAAATTATATACACCAACTACATGATCACACTATAGTGAAGAAAAGGGTAAATTCCCTGTTCCTCACTGTATTGCGATCTGCATTCACAATACTAAACTCAGACTACCGAATCACGGTTCACATTCGTCGCTGTGAATTCATAATAGTCTGGTTCAGCATTGTGCCTTTTTGAAACTGTACTTCCTACCACATGTTGTTTGATCCCCTATAGCTTGAGATTTCAATAGTAAACCTATATATATGTATAGGTTACATTCAACCCATTGAGAAGTCAACTTCTAGGAATGTAAAAAAAAGATGGTATGGCTGATCGAAAATCATCAGATCATATCTATTGTTTTTTCTTAGTGTGAGATTGAGATATGGAGCAGATTAGGTAATTTACCCTTTCTCCACTGTATTGTGATCTAGGAGTTGGTATATATAATTGGCAGGGGGGGGTTGATTTTCAATTGGCAGGTGATCAATCACTTGTGTTTGATTATTTGCCATTTGATAGTTTGAATTTTTGATGTGGTGTTTTAAACTTATATATATATATATATATATATATATATATATATATATATATATATATCAGTATTTCAAAATCATTGAGTCGAACGTCCATAATCCCGACAGCACACAATCGCGAAACACACAATCCTGAACACATACACACCACACTGCAACAAACAAAACACACATAAACACAAAAACACAAACAAATAAACCTACACTACATGTAAGCAGGGGGCAAGCCCCCTGCACCCCCCTACTTATATATACTTACTCCGAGATTGCACAAACAGACACAAAAAGGAAACACACACCCACACATTTCACAGTCCCTCACACACACACAAACATCACACAAATACATACATCAACACATCCAACACTTACACACATTCAGACACACTCAAACTCCCACACAAAACCCTTACAAAACACTCACTTACCTTCAATTGCACCTACATCCATATACGATACACTCCCAACACCGCACGCCACATATCGTAAGCCATAACCACGAATTTGAGATATTCAAATTCGCGATTATGCACTTTCGGGATTCTGAGTTTTCGACTTTATGATTTCAAAATACTGAACTTCGGTATTTCAGTATTTCAAAATTATAAAGTGAACCCCCTGCACCCCCCGTGGGGGGGCTATGCCCTCCCCACCCCTTTAACTTTGATATACTAACTCTGAGATTGCACTACAGTGCGGTAAATGAAAATTCTCCCATTCCACGCAGTGAGGAGCTGTCCGTTCGGAACATTCGAAATTTCAAAAGTCGAACATATGGTCTCAGCCATATGGGCTTTGGCTTTTTGAAATTTCGAATATCTGTAGGGGACGCATATATATATATATATATATATATATATATATATATATAGATATATATATAGATATATATATATATATATATATATATATTACACAACATATATCTGTGTGTGTGTGTGTGTGTGTGTGTGTGTGTGTGTGTGTGTGTGTGTGTGTGTGTGTGTGTATATATATATATATATATATATATATATATATATATATATAGATATATATATACACACACACACACACACACACACACACAAACAAATATATATATAGGTTTACTATCAAAATTTCGAACCGTACTCCGTCGACTGTACTGTTGTCGAACACGGAAGTTCGAAAACTGTAATATCGATGTCAAAAAAAAAATCTAGGAACGGGTTTTAACATGGGTCGAGGTAGGTATTATTCCGAACTACAAATATTTCCCCTACCTCGACCCATGTTAAAACCCGTTCCTAGATTGTTTTTTTGACATCGATATTACCGTTTTCGAACTTCCGTGTTCGACGATAGTACAGTCGACAGAGTACAGTTCAAAATTTTGATAATAAACCATATATATATATATATATATATATATATATATATATATATATACATGTATCTATATATCTAATATATATATATATATATATATATATATATATATATATATATATATATTTATAGATCTAGGACATTTGCTTTCGTTAAAGCGTGTTACAAAAAATAAAATAAAACACTAAATTTACTCACACACACCCCCTACTTTAATTTTCTCCCTCCAAGACTGCACTACAGTGGGGAAAAGGGAACTTTCCCTTACCCACACCATAGTGCAGCCTCGGCAACACGCATACTTATGCGAAAGTGCTTCTTCAGTGAAAAGCATTTTCGCGTAAGTATGCCTGGCTGCTCATATATATATATATATATATATATATATATATATAGAGAGAGAGAGAGAGAGAGAGATATGCATATGTGTGTATGTGTGTGTGTGTGTGTGTGTGTGTGTGTGTGTGTGTGTGTGTGTATGTGTGTGTGTGTGTGTGTATACATACATATATCTTGGGTAGTAAACAGGTGTATTAATTGTTCCACTTTCTCCATAAATATGATGTCATTCACACATTCACAGTTACGCCAGGCAACTCACTGCTTGGTTTTTAATAGCATTCAGTGCTGGGATGTTGACTGTAGGAATGTAAATACTTATTAGGAAAAGTTGCCTTCCTAAAAATCCTGGAATTAATGAGAGTTGAAAGTGCTCAACAATGTTTATTATTTTTAATTTATTTATTTTGGTCTATTAAAGAGTCTAGGGTGTCTGCGGTGGTGCAACGGTTGGTGGTAATGCCTTACAGCAAGAGGTTCTGTGGTTCAATCCTCGGCTGGGGTGCCTTCTGTGCGGAGTCTGCATGTCCTCCCTGTGGTTGCGTGGGTTTCCTCCAGGTGCTCCGACTTCTTCCCACATCCCAAAGACATGCTGTAGATGGATTGGACACTCTAAATTGGCCCTAGGCATGAGTGCATGCTTGTGTGTGCCTTCTGTGGAAGGTTGGGCGCCGGGCTGGCAACTCAACACCGTAGAACTGCACTGCCAATCATGAGCGGACAGGTGATCCACTGTGGCAACCCCTAACCAGGAAAAGCCGAAGGAAGAAGATATATATATATATATACATATATGTTCATCATTCATTGCATATATGGACACTAAGGGGTGTTATAAAACTACATATCTGCTCTAAAGTTCATGATATTTTATTATCATTCTGACCATATTATCACCACTATTCCATCATCATCAAACATTCATCCTTACTGTACCAACATCACAATCCAGGCCTAATTAGTGTAAAGTAACTAATATTGTGTACTACGATAACAAAAAGTAACTAAAACTACAATACTAAAACCTAAATAAAACACTTTAAAGCACTGTCCCTGATTATAAAACCTTACCACAGATGGAAAAAAATGCACAAAGATATAAAAATAAAAAATAATACATTAAAAATATATATACTTTTGCTACAATTCCCTCAAAACTGTAAAGCACAAACTCACCCAAGACACATCCCCTTTGCTGAAATACATAAATGCAGTAAAAAAGTAGCATAATACCAGTAATTAAAGTAATAAATCAAAACATAATACCAGTAACTAAAATAATGAATTAAAAAAGACTCACCTAATCTCCACAAAATGTCGCACAAAATGGTGGGCCAAAAATTGTCCCAAAACCTGAAACAAATCTAACACAAAAAGAAGGAAGTAACTCTGAGTTTGCACTTGTAATATGTTGCTGTGAAAACCTGAGTCATAAAACCTTCTCAGTAAGAAACCTACAACACAGACTAATTAATGCCTAAACCCACTAATCCTGGTGCAAAGACTAAACAAAAAATAAAACTCCCATAAAAAACAAAAAAACACTTTCACGTCCTCCCACAACAGCTCCTCAACCAAAAATAAATTGAAAACAAATATTATTCCTTACTCTCTCTCTCTCATCAAATCCATAACCCTACAAAAGTAAACAAACAAATAAATAGGGTAATTTAAAACCTCATGTCATTGTACTTATAGCTCATTCAAAACAAAAACTACCTAGTACTATGGTTACTGATATTCCATGAAGGAAATGTTACATAACTGCAGGGCCATTGAAAATATATAGAAAAACTAAAACTACATAAAAACACAGAAACAAATTGATAAATGGAAATTGTATGGGTCTAGTGTTAGGTATACAAAATATTTTATACTTAGGGATAAGAAAGGTTTCACCACTCTTCACTGTACTTGTTTCTTAGCCCTAGAGTACAACATATTTTAAGAATCTAACATCAGGCTGCCCGTTTATTTTCTGTATTCATACCTGTATTCAAACCTATATTCATCTATTTCTTTATTAGTCTGTGTGTTTTGTGTTTAGATTTCAGCGTTTTGCTTATAAGCATTCGTATTTGTCATAAGGTAATTAATGTGGCTAACATAAAATGTGCTACGTGTTTAGTCAGTATGTAAATGGTCCATTAGATTGGTAGTGATTTTTATCATACAGCACCTCTGTCCTACAAATAATATTACAGCTTTTAAAATGCTACTATAAATAATAGGAATATAAAATCAAAGTCAACACCACGGTTATGCTATGAAAATGGAAAGCTCACTAGGACAGATCCTCATTTGGACAGCTTGGATGTAGAAATGAGCAGAACCTTGATTCTGATACTACAGGCAAGGAACAATAATGCACATAGATGGAACATTAGAAGAAGTTCTACAAATATGTAATCGAAGAAGAAGCAGGAGATACAATTTTTTTCATAGGCAGAATAAAGTTTAAGGAAGTCTGCTGATAAGAGGGCATTCAATAGTGTATTTAGCAGCGCATCTGCTAAATTATGTTGGCGGCAGCTGGTGTTTTTTTGGAGTAATAGGTGATGTTATCCTATTTGTTGATTAAAACGCATCAGCCCCTCTTTCTATCTGAATTACATTCATTGCAAAAGTTCAATACTGCAGTACTGTCTAAACTACATTTAAAAAAATACACTAGCCTGAAAACATTTGTTACTGTTTGTTAACACAAGCACATCAGCTACTCATAACGTATATGTTGTGGTGTTGTAACTTTTCAAGTTTGTCTGATTTGTGACATATGCCCTCTACCCTTTCCAGGCTTCAGTTAAGCTGACAGTGCCTGCAATGAAGACACTACTGTGATTACCACCCACTGCCACTGAGACAGATTACCCTTTTCATCTCAGCTGGAAAGATATTGAATATATTATAATAAGCCTACCTTTCAGTTTTCCTTCTTTTAATATCTTTTTTGATATCTTGGTGTTATGCATTGTGAAACTACAGTAATACTTTTCTGCAGTGCTGTAAGGAAGATACTAGTGTCTATAATATGAATAGATCATGAAGGTCATAACATTAGATGACCTTTGTTCATACAACACAGAGCTGAAAATGAAAAAAGTTAAAAGGTTGTAGAGAGTCAGTCACGGTGTTGCAAGATTTATTTATGGCTATACAGGTGGAAGACATAGGTTAAACTAAAAGCAGAGTACATTAAATAATTCCAGGAGATTTCTGAAAACACAATGTAGAAAGTAGATAAAATAATCTAGTATTGAAAATTACAGTTAAAAAATAGGTTATAAATTTAAAAGTGGAATAAAAAGTTGGAAATGTCATAGTGCTGAGCGTGAGAGTTTGTAATACCAAGATGTGGAGATATACACTTGTGTGTATCCTATTTTTGGCAAAGTTCATTAGAATTTAATTCTTCTAAGGAGGTGTTGCAGTGGGGCAACTATTTTTCACGTAAAACACTTGTATTCTGTTGTTGCTAAATGTTATTTCACGCATCAGCTTTCACATTAAATGAAATTTGCAAAATTATCCTAGAGTCCCCAACATGTCCTATTATAAGACCAAAATATAAATGTTACATGTTGTGAGCATTCCACAACCAGGACAACAAACACTATGTAGGTGTGGGACTCAGTTGATGGAGGCAATGATGAAACACTTGCATGCAGTGATGAAGCTGCCATCCACAGGGATTAGAAGCAAAAAGCTCAGGTGTACAGTTTCTTAGAGAATAAAAAATACAAATTCACATATACTGCTCAGCTGTCCAGATTTTCCCAGAATGCTCAGATTTTTTACCTCATATTTTTGGTCTGTTCCTTTTAAAATGTGTGGTTTTCTTGATGGTCTGCGAGACTGAACCTGTTTGGTGGAGATGCCTAAAACAAGCTACTATAAACACCATACGTAGTTGTGAAACACGGTATTTTAAAATGCAGGTGAGCTCCTTTTCGTTTCTTTTGTCCGTAAGCCTTTGTTTTCTTCAATATCTCTTTCTCTGGTTTGTGTATCTCTGAACTGTCCAGGTTTCCACAGAATGTCCAGATTTTTGCCTCATAATTTTTGTCTGACCCTCATAAAATTTGTGGTTTTCTGGCAAATCACTGAAGATTGAAGTCACCAAATAATGACATATATTTAAGTTTCAGACTTCATATCCTTCAAAAAAAATGCATGCTAATATGAATCATGTTATCCTATGAACTTTCTAAGTTTATAAGAGCAATATTTAAAATATGTCCCTATATTTCGGCCTTTGTCCCCCATTATTTTAGGCTTTGTCCAGATTTTTCTGATAAGAGGTTTGCAAATATGCCATACATGTTTGTACAACAAGGACCAAACAAAAGAAAACAATATCATTGGATTCTGGAATGGAAGAGAGAAAGGAAACAGAAGAAATTTTTATTAGATACAGATGCTACTACCAAAAAGTTGGAGACTATAAATTTAAATGGTCATGTGAAGCAAATGCACACCCAGCACCATACATGCAAAACTTGTTCAAGCCAAATAGGAGCATGATCAGATTGCCTTTGCAATGTTTAGACTTGATGTAGGTGATACAGACATCACTTTCTTAGCAGTTATGTGTAGCTATTGTGAAAGTAAATGTGTTGCATAATTGTGATGTATTTCAGTTTAGTATGACACAGACATTTTACACCAACAAACAACTAAACATAAACAAAGTCTTATGCCTCAAGGAAAGCAACAACAGTAACTGCTATAAAGAAGTATACTATAAAAAAGATTTTATTGTATTATTTATTTATCTGTGAACTGAGAGTGTGGACTGGCTTGAAGGCCCTTTGCAGCCATGACCCCAATTCAGGTGAACAAAACAAGATACATTCTGCAGTACAGTAACAATAAAAAGCACATTATGCAATACAAAGCAAAACAAGTTCGACAATATACAAGGAGCAAAAAATAATATAGAGAATGCACAGTATTAAAAAACAAGTAATAAGCAAAGTACAGGAAATCGCTCATTAGTAGATAAATAGACACTACATAAAGGTCCTTGAGAGAAATAGACAAAGCCAAAGTTGAGCACCTGTGGAGGCCCAGAAATGCTGCAACTCTGTGGGGTACAATAAAGGTTACTGTTAAAAAAATCCATTGACATGGCAGCAATAATTTTTATCAAGTCCCCATTACAAGCTGCAAAGGAATGTGTCACTTTTCAAAAAAAGTAAATAAAATAACTACATAAATAAATGAAAGAAAAGAAAAGGCCTTCATTGTTGGATTCTTCATGCATATGGTACAGTCCTTCACCCTGAAATTAAAATCACTCATGTCATATACAGTAATGTGTCATTTTCTGTATTCCCCAGCTTTGCACTTAGAAAACAATCCCCTGCTATGCTACTGTACTTAGACCACCAAATGTTTAGTTTCTCTGATGAACTGCTTGTCAGTTTTGAGAGTTTCCTATGTTTGTGGGCTGCTTTATACTCTGACCCAGCATACTGTAACACTTCTTTCTAGCACCTGATTGGATAGTCAGAGCAAAAATGGATTCTGTGAAATATGGCTATAGTAAAGCCAGAAGTTGGTTGAATTAGTACTATATATGGTTCACATGGACCTTATCTTGTAGTATTCCTACTCATCTTCATTTTCATGGAAGTTTTCATTTTTTATTTTCAATCTCAGGTGTTGAATGTCTGATGATTTTGATATGCCTGCTGCTAAATTTTAAATTAAGGGTGGCTGTCTTTAGATTGCAGACTTGGTATATGTTGAGAGTGAGCTCTCTCTTGGCTTTTAATAACTTATTATTAAGATATGCTTAATAAATTTAAAGATAGTGGTGTTCTAAGTTCAACGTGGGAAGGTGTCTGCTCCATTAATGGTAAAGTGCTTGTATTGCCTTTGTTGTTCCGTAACCACCTTGCTGCATATAAAAATGTATTTATTTAATAGTGCAATGACTAATGACTACTGTTTGTTATTTTTAAATGTTCATTTCAATTGCTATACTCATTTTACATAATCTAAAATGTATGATTACAATGTAAGTAATATTCATTACTTGACACATTATTACATATACGTGCTTATTTATTTGAAGCTCATTCAAAAAACTTTTTCAATTATTGTTATAATATAATATAATATAATATAATATAATATAATATAATATAATATAATATAATATAATATAACAATGTATTCTAGGTATCAAACAGACAGCAGACCAAAACCTTTGTTTCTTTTATTTTCTGTGGATCTTCAGGAACTATATAGCACAAAGAAACTAACACTGTAATACTGCATGCAGAGCTTCAGCAGCAATTACAATGGGGTAAGCACTTCAGCAACAATCTTAAAATAAAATAAATTAATAAAACTCATAGCTTACACAGTGTGGACAACATGGAGTGTCCTTTCTGAAAAGGCACACACTATGCATCCGGTGAATCTTTAAATAGGATTGGTAAACAGAAGCACCTTCCCTCACTAGATTCAGTGATTTTCTTTTATTGCTTAATAAGACCAAAGAATTACAGTGAAATTAGTGGAAACTCTAGCACTGAGCAGTCTTTTCCACAAAGCAAACACTCATCAGCAGACCTGCTGCATACATGACAGCCCTGATGCTTGCAATGCTAGTCTTTTGTTGTATAACAGTCGCTATTGCTGTACAAAACACGGTATACAGTTACAGTTCCAAAACATACATGCAGCACAGGAGTCCATGCTATATTAACCAGCCTGTAAACCATTTGGCCTATTGCAGTCTGGATTAGTGCATGCAGTTAAGACCATAATATGGTACTAATCTGTATGTTTTCTCTTAGGGTATTTATATTAGCTTACTTTTATATTACTTAGAAAAATACAGTAAGATATATTTGCTAGGTTAGCCTGACAGCCAGATCCAGTCAGACAAGTTTATCAGTACTGACATGTTTGAATCAGAGCAAGCTCTCCATTTATTAAACTTGTAATGTAACTTAACAATTGTGAACTGCTTATCTGAATATAAAAGCAGATCTTCTGGTTTCACTGTCTTGCTGCTACATTCAGTGTAGTTTTCAACGGACTGTCTTCTGTATTGTGTTGCACTCTTTTTTTTCTCCAGTAGGTAACAGATTATTTTTGGGATAAATTCTTCTAAAACTGTTGAAATATAGCTTTATATATTCTGCACGTTAAATATTTCAAATTTTGGTCTAGGAAGAGTTTTTAATATGGGACTACTGTTATCAAACTGCATGACTGAGCTTGAGCTGAGCTTTGTAAACATAACATGCTCTTATAAAATGAATATTTGGGATTTATTCTGAGAACAACAGAAGACCAGATGCCATTAAAAGCCTCAGAAATAAAGCTTGAAAAAAATGTAGGACAGAAAGTTTTAAAATCCCTGAACATAAACTTTTCTGTGTCATTAATCATAAAGTGGGAGACATTTAAATTTAGCAATATTTTCCATGCTATGATGATCTTTTTTTTAAAAGTGCCTTTACTGTACCTCATTTCCTAATTTATCATATCCCAAAGCTGCGAGGTCTCTTAGCGATAGCTGTTAATGTCAACAACTTTTAAACTTGGCCCGTACACCAACAAGGAGGACTAAACATTTAGGTTAACTTTTCAATAATAGCATGACACTACCATTTTTTACATGAATGATTGCAATATACTCCATACCTAGAATGCCATATATAAATGCATATATATTATATATACGTAAACATTATATACATAATATAATAATATTATTTTACACACATATATATATATATATATATATATATATATATATATATATATATATATATATATACTGTTTATAGTTACATAAACAGCATGTCTGAGAATGACAATTGCTTGTTCCTGGTTTAACCCATTAAATGCTGTGCAGCAGAAAAAATAGCAATAGCTCAGTCTTTCTTTTCCTGAGTCATGGGTACTGATCCAAATATCTATAGATTTTGAACTTGTCTGCTTTTGAGTGTTGAATTTACTCTGTTAATTAAGTCACATTAAGGAAATATTCAAGTAAGCAAATCTGATCATAATAAACCATATATGCGTGCTTTTTTATGTGACTTCAGTTTGTAAACTATGATTTTATTCAGGTAAAACTATGACAAATAATTTTATGGCAATGAAGACAAGTTGTGCATATTTCTACAGACCTATTCAGGTCTTTGCCCATTTAAGGTTATTCACACAGGTCACTGACATAGCTGAGTTATTCACTTACTAGCGGTCTCCTGCTCAGAGTGATATGAGCTGGAGGAGGGGTAACAACTGCAAGTAAACTAAAATGTGTTTGTTCTATTTTTGTGTAATAAAAAAGAAAACTAAACTGCAGTAGTTTCTGGATTAATGGCATCCAAAAAATTGAGGGAGTATGCATTCATGGTGACAGAAAAAGAATATACCTCTCAACCTGCGGATATCAAAAATCTCGATAAACGATCTTGAAAAGTAGGTACATTTAGTCAGAACTTTGTCAGTTAATTAGCATAATTAGTGAGAAAATCCTTCTTCATGGCACAGCTTATAAGTAAGGGCATGGCATCCAGATCTGAAGAGATCATTGTTCCACTGTACTCAGCACTCATTAGACCAGTAATTAGGTGCAATGCACCCTTTGGCATGTACCTGACCAGGCATTTGCAACAACTGGAGCAGCCACAGAGGTTCCTCACTAATGGAATACAGGGTGTAAATATTATGTACTATGCAGACCTCCTCAAAGCCCTGTTCAAGAACTCCTGAGGGACGATCTATACCTAACCTAAAGGCATTCTCTGATCCAGTGCTGATGGATCTGCATTACATTTGCAAAATAAGCAGCACTAGAATTACCTGATCTAAGGATCTTAACCTTGTCTGTGACATAAACAAAACACGTTGGAGGGACAGGTATGCATCTCAGAGATTACCCGTTCTCTGTAACAGACCCCCATTCATGCAAATCAGAGCTCTTCCCTAAGCCTATTCAAATGCAGTTTGGACCAATGGATGGGAAATCAGAAATTCACCCCTGGCTTTTCGCCTGTGACCCTTCTGGACAGGGGCAGTTTGCAGATGCTACAAGGGACAGGCATATACCAAAGCCATACGATTGGGGCATGACTGGTCAGGCTTACAAAGGTTCTAGGGCTGTTAGCCTAGTAAACTCAAATGATCGTATGAGCCTATAAAACTTGCATGCCTTGTAGCATAGCTTTTCCCAATTCCAGTAGGATAGTTGGATAGCCCCACTCAGGAATACAAGTTTAAAAAACAGTGACAAAATTATGCAAACTATAAGAATATGTTCCTATGAGACAGTCAAACTGACACTGATATACAGAATAATCAGTGGCAATTTCATTGTAAGCTGTATATCTTGTGAGATAATCAGTGTTATTTATGTTGTTAATTAAACAATAAACCTAAGCATTCCTATTTATCTTAATATTGCAACAAACCAGCACTCAGAAAGGAATTTCTTGTCATATAAAAGCTCAAAGCTGGCTGAACAAAAGTGATTGGAACTATATGTCTAAGTGGTGCAGGTTCCAAAATATGAAATGCTGTTGTTTGTGAAACTTTAGAGAAAAAATAACTCTTGGTTTGTGTTATTATAACATATTACAGCATTACTGTAATGTGATATATTACAGTATTGCTGTAATGACCGCGAATTCACTAGCATCTGTTATTAAAGCAAACACTGTTTCTAAATAATCACTTATCATTGAGTATATAGAGAATCCTTGGTAGACAGTTCCTACCAGCAAACACACTAAAGATAAACAGACAAGCAGCCATACACACAATCAGACGGACAGACTTTCCTTTATGTTTTCTTATGATTCCACAAATAGATGCTGGATGGCATTAGTGAAAAAACAAAAAAATAAAATAAAACATTTCATATTAATATTTCCACCTCTGAGTAAAACTTCTTTAGGTGTTTCTTGCAATGCAATTAAGCAGGTAAGTGGCATCTTCGATCCAGCAACAACTGATCCATTAAGTAGGAAAATCAGTAACAGTGTCAGTGGCACACATTTTCCACATGCAAAACTCTTCAAAGAGTAGAATAGAACACACCAAAAAATATCAACCGTGGAGGATTGAATGCACTGGAGTGTCCTACAAATACCGTTTTACTTTGTTATGTTCTTTATTAAATCAATAAATAAATACAAATTTTATACATATAAAATGACACCCATTCTATAGTTTGAGTACATTTCTCAGAGCCATATCTAACAGTTCTGGTGTCCTGTACTACCACCTGATCTAGCATCCCCCTCAACTTTTCAACTGTTTAAGTTAAGGAGCAAAAAAAAAGGTCCTCCATATTCCAAGCAAGTTAGTAAGTTAATAAAGTTCATACCACACATGGAATGCATATATATATATATATATATATATATATATATATATATATATATATATATATATATATATAATATATGGGTCCCATTCACATGGTCAACATTTCAGAATGTTGAAGACCATATGGCTGAAACCATATGATTGACATGCGAAATGTTGATCATGCGGAACCAGCATCTCCATACAATGCAGAAAGGAAAGATTTCCATCTTCCGCTCTGTAGTGCAATCTTAATAGGTATAATTAAGTTCTGGGGGTTGTGGGGGGTGGAGCAGGATGCCCTCTCTGTGTTACTATATAATAATATATGTAGCAGTATTAACCACTGGTGCCAGCACAATACCCTCTCTGTACTACTATATATTATACCATGACCCCCCCAAAACGTGCACGATGATTGGCCAGCGTGCCCGTTGTAAATCGAGTTATACTAATGGAAAAAGGTCCGGTCGCCCGGACTTTTTTCCATTAGTATAACTCGTTTTTTTAAAACACTGTCTCGCTATGTTAAATGGGTTTAACATAGCGAGACAGCTTTAAAATAAGCAACTGAGATCTCCGTTGCTTATTTTAAAGCTGTCTCGCTATGTTAAACCCATTTAACATAGCGAATGTTTAAAAGCAATGGAGAAAGCAAGATCTCCGTTGCTTTTTTTTAGTGTCTCGCTATGTTAAATGAGTTTAACATAGCGAGACAGTTTTAAAATAAGCAACGGAGATGTCCGTTGCTTATTTTAAAACTGTCTCGCTATGTTAAACTCATTTAACATAGCGAGACACTAAAAAAAAGCAACGGAGATCTTGCTTTCTCCGTTGCTTTTGCCCACAGCTCTGATGTACTGCGCAGGCGCGCAGTACATCAGAACTGCCGCAGATGCCAGACATCTGCGGAAGGGCAGTAAACAGGCATTATACTATGCCATTATTTAAGAAAAGTAACAGTTTCTTTTCTTAAATAATGTCATGGTATAATAGCAATAACCCACTTCTGGGTGTGGGTAATGCTAAATTTACCCACGGTTGGCTTTGTTTGGTCCCTCGGGCGTGGGTAAATTTAGCATTACCCACACCCAGGCGTGGGTTATTGCTATAGTAATATATGCAGCAGTAATAACCACTGGTGGCAGCACAATACCCTCTCTGTACTACTATATAATAATATATGTAGCAGTAATAACCACTGGTGGCAACACGATACCCTCTCTGTACTACTATATAATAATATATGTAGCAGTATTAACCACTGGTGCCAGCACAATACCCTCTCTGTACTACTATATAGTAATATATGTAGCAGTAATAACCACTGGTGGCAACACGATACCCTCTCTGTACTACTATATAATAATATATGTAGCAGTATTAACCACTGGTGCCAGCACAATACCCTCTCTGTACTACTATATAATAATATATGTAGCAGTAATAACCACTGGTGGCAACACGATACCCTCTCTGTACTACTATATAATAATATATGTAGCAGTAATAACCACTGGTGGCAACATGATACCCTGTCTGTACTACTATATAATAATATATGTAGCAGTAATAACCACTGGTGGCAGCACAATACCCTCTCTGTACCACTATATAATAATATATGTAGCAGTAATAACCACTGGTGGCAGCACGATACCCTCTCTGTACTACTATATAATAATATATGTAGCAGTAATAACCACTGGTGGCAGCACAATACCCTCTCTGTACCACTATATAATAATATATGTAGCAGTAATAACCACTGGTGGCAACACAATACCCTCTCTGTACTACTATATAATAATATATGTAGCAGTAATAACCACTGGTGGCAACACGATACCCTCTCTGTACTACTATATAATAATATATGTAGCAGTAATAACCACTGGTGGCAACATGATACCCTGTCTGTACTACTATATAATAATATATGTAGCAGTAATAACCACTGGTGGCAGCACAATACCCTCTCTGTACCACTATATAATAATATATGTAGCAGTAATAACCACTGGTGCCAGCAGGATGCCCTCTCTGTACTACTATATAATAATATATGTAGCAGTAATAACCACTGGTGCCAGCAGGATGCCCTCTCTGTACTACTACTATATAATAATATATGTAGTATTAATAATCACTGGTGGCAGCAAGATGCCCTCTCTGTACCACTATATAATAATATATGTAGCAGTAATGACCACTGGTGGCAGCAGGATGCCCTCTCCATACCACTATACAATAATATATGTAGCAGTAGTAATCACTGGTGGCAGCAGGATACCCTCTCCGTACTACAGGGCAATATATGCAGCAGTAATAACCACTGGTGGCAGCATGATGTCCTCTCTGTACTGCTATATGATAATATATGTAGCACTAATGACCATTGGTGGCAGCATGATACCCTCTCTGTGTTACTATATAATAATATATGTAGCTGTAATAACGACTGGTGGCAGCATGATACCCTCTCTGTGTTACTATATAATAATATATGTAGCAGTAATAACTACTGGTGCAAACGCAATGCCCTCTCTGTACTATTATATAATAATATGAGTAGCAGTAATAACCACTGCTGGCAGCACGATACCCTCTCTGTACCACTATATAATAATATAGGTAGCAGTAATAACCACTGGTGCCAGCAGGATGCCCTCTCTGTACTACTATATAATAATATATGTAACAGTAATAACCAGTGGTGCCAGGAGGATACTCCCTCTGTCCCAGTATATAATAAAATATGTAGCAGTAATAAACACTGGTGCCAGCAGGATGCTCTCTCTGTGCTACTATATAATAATATAAGCAGCAGTAATAACCACTGGTGGCAGCATGATGCCCTCTCTGTACCGCTATGTAATAATATATGTAGCAGTAATAACCACTGGTGGCAGCATGATGCCTTTTCTGTACCAGCGTATAATAATGTATGTAGCAGTAATAACCACTGGTGCCAGCATGATACCCTCTCTGTACTGCTATATAATAATATATGTAGCAGTAATAACCACTTGTGCCAGCAGGATGCCCTCTCTGTACTACTATATAATAATATATGTAGCAGTAATAGCCACTGTTGGCAGCATGATGCCCTCTCTGTACTATTATATAATGATATATGTAACAGTAATAACCACTGGTGCCAGCACGATACCCTCTCTGTACTTCTATATAATTATATGTGTAGCAGTAATAACCACTGGTAGCAGCATGATACCCTCTCTGTATGACTATATAATAATATATGTAGCAGTAATAACCATTGGTGGCAGCACGATGCCCTCTCTGTACTAGTGTATAATAATGTATGTAGCAGTAATAACCACTGGTGCCAACACGATACCCTCTCTGTTATATTATATAATACTAAAGCAATAACTGATGATGTGGTGTTGTATATTGAAGATTTACCCACAGTTGGTGTGGTTTAATCACGAGGGCAAAGCCCGAGTGATTAAATAAAGCCAACCATGTGTAAATTTCAATATACCACAACCACGGTTATTGCTATTATAGAATGACATTATTTAAGAAAAAAAATACTTACTTTTCTTAAATAATGTCTTTGTATAATGGCACATTACTGTTCTTCCACTGGTTGTGGTACACTGCCTCCCTGTTTTGATGTACTGAGCATGTGTATGGGACTTGCGTCCCACGCATACCCAGTACATCAATGCTTAGAAACGGAAGCAATGGAGAAAAGAAAGTATCCATTGCTCCGTTTTTTTTTTTTTTTTTAAATATATATATTACTGAGAACACTGTAAAATATGGTCTCTCCAAACACCATTATATTGGGCGACTTCAGCTACCCAAACATAGACTGGGAGCATTACTCTAGCTCCAACACCCTAGCCCAAAGGTTCCTAGAATTTATAAACTCAAATGCTATGCAACCCCTTGTTACCACTTCCACAAGAGGGGAAAACATACTGGACCTGATCATCACCAACATGGGGGCTCTATGCTCCAGACCAGAAGTGTATCCCTCACTGGTAAGATCAGACCATAAACTAATCTCACTGGATATTCACATCCCGACCCCACCCCCTGCCCAGAAAACCACACTGAAAAACTTCTCTAAAGCAAGTTTCACACTCCTCAAAACCGAGGTGGAATCCTTCAAAGCCCCCGGGCCTGTGGAAAATACAGCCCAGGCCGCAGAATCCTTTATAAACGCATTCTATGAACACCTTCAGGAATGCATGGATCATGCAATCCCAAATAAAACCAAGACCCAATCCTCCAAAGGCAGGCATCCTGTCTGGTGGACCCCAGCCATAAACAAACTATACAATAGAAGGAGGAAGCTACTACATGATAGGGCAAAATCCCAAAAAGGGAAGGCATCTCTGATCAGTATTAGCAAAAAACTACGGGCGCTCATAAAATCTTCTAAGGCCAGCTTCAAGAGAAAAATTGCACAGGACACTAAGGATAATCACAAGGCTTTCTTTAGTTATTTTAGGAACCTGGGTGGGAATTCCCAGATATGCTCAGAATTAGTCCAAAATAACAAAAAATACACCGAACCCACAGACATTGCCAACATCCTAGCTGACAGGTTCAGCACAACCCCCCCCCCACCAAAAAGGCAAATATCTATCCCAGCAGTGTGCTGCCCCCCTGACATCTCAGATGCTCAGGTAAGAGCCGCCCTCTCCAAAGCAAAAAACACAGCATCAATGGGACCAGATGGTGTCCCCGGCTGCGTCCTACATGAACTCCAAAAGAGCTAAACCCAAAAATAAAACTACTGTTCAATCTCAGCCTTACTACAGGATATGTACCCAAAGAGTGGCGTACAGCAACAGTAGTCACTCTCCACAAAGGTGGTGCCTCAACGGATCCTGGAAACTGTCGCCCCATAAGCCTGACTAGCTTGGTCTGCAAAGCTATGGAAAGGATCATCATGGACCTCAAAAATAAAAATATTGGGGACCTACAGACACTGGATCCTACCCAGTTCGGCTTTGTTAAGGGCAGATCCTACCTCTTAAACCTGGTCGATTTCTTTGAAACAGTCACCAAGGCCATTGACGAGGGGAAGGTGGTCCACACAGCCTACCTGGACCTCGCAAAAGCCTTCGATACAATACCCCACTCGGGCATTATAGATAAGCTCACCAGCTTAAATATAAACCCCTATGTCACTAGATGGGTTGCAAACTGGCTCAAGGACAGAACCCACATGGTTAGAATTACTGGAGCCATGTCAGACTCCAAACCAGTTACAAGTGGCGTCCCACAAGGCTCAGTCCTGGGACCTCTCTTGTTCGGTATATATTTCTCGGAGGTACAGGCCAACACGGAAGGACTGTGGCTGACTAAGTTCGCAGATGACTGCAAACTAGGCACCATAATCGACTCTCCAGCCGACACAAGCATCCTACAAAAGGGCCTCATAGAAACAGACAACTGGTGCCAGAGCCATGGCCTCAAGCTAAACGCCAAAAAGTATGTAGTCATCCCCTTTGGCAAAAACAAAGTGCCCACAAATTACCACATAGGTGGTAATCCACTAAGTATGGAAGAAGTAATTAGGGACCTGGGGACCCAAGTTGATAGCAATCTCTCATTTGAAAACCACGTGGCCAAAGTGGTTAGAAAAACATTTTATATAGCCCACCTAATCATGAAGGGATTCACATCTAGATCAGGGGAGGTCATCGTGCCTCTTTACTCATCCCTCATCAGGCTCATAATTGAGTACAATGCCCCTTTTGAGATGTACCTTACCAGACACCTGCAGCAACTGGAAAGACCCCAAAAGTACCTCACCAAGAGGATCAAAGGACTCAAACAGATGCCATATGCTGCCCAGTTAAAGAAACTCCAGCTCTACTCAGTGGCATACCGCCTGCTCAGAGGCGATCTGTGCCTGATGTATAAAGCCATGTCCAACCTGGAATTAATGGACATGCTGCACCTCAGAAAATCCAAATTCCATCGAGCTACGTGCTCGAGAGACTTGAACCTCAGCACTGAAATAAGTAGGACATGCTGGAGGGACAGATTCATAACCCAGAGGCTCCCTTCACTCTGGAATAAAATCCCAGTCCAGGTTAGGCAGAGTCCCTCATTGACTCTCTTCAAGAGGAATCTTGATGAGTGGATGGGAGATCATAGGTTTACTCTAAGTATCACTTCTGTGTCACTGTTAGACAGAGGCACAGTATACTAACCTCGAAAAAGGGCATAGCAAAATTCATTTAAAATGGGTGGCGAAAGCCAAACACACTCTGGCTAGGCTTATAAATGCTGTAGGGCAGATAGCCTAGTATGACCCTATGAACCTATGAACCTATATATTTTGAGGACTGTATACCAATGGAAAAAAGTCCGTTGGTATATTGTGGGATTTATAACGGGCATGCTGGTCAATTAGCGTGCACGTTTTGGAATATTAATTGGGGGGGGTCATTGTATAATATATAATAATATATGTAGCAGTAATAACCACTGGTGGCAGCAAGATGCCCTCTCTGTACTACTATATAATAATATATGTAGCAGTAATAACCACTGGTGGCAACATGATACCCTGTCTGTACTACTATATAATAATATATGTAGCAGTAATAACCACTGGTGGCAGCACAATACCCTCTCTGTACCACTATATAATAATATATGTAGCAGTAATAACCACTGGTGGCAACACGATACCCTCTCTGTACTACTATATAATAATATATGTAGCAGTAATAACCACTGGTGGCAACACGATACCCTCTCTGTACTACTATATAATAATATATGTAGCAGTAATAACCACTGGTGGCAACATGATACCCTGTCTGTACTACTATATAATAATATATGTAGCAGTAATAACCACTGGTGGCAGCACAATACCCTCTCTGTACCACTATATAATAATATATGTAGCAGTAATAACCACTGGTGCCAGCAGGATGCCCTCTCTGTACTACTATATAATAATATGCGTAGCAGTAATAACCACTGGTGGCAGCATGATGCCCTCTCTGTACTACTATGTAATAATATATGTAGCAGTAATAACCATTGGTGCCAACATGATACCCTTTCTGTACTACTATATAGTAATATATGTAGCAGTAATAACCACTGGTGGCAACACGATACCCTCTCTGTACTACTATGTAATAATATATGTAGCAGTAATAACCATTGGTGCCAACATGATACCCTCTCTGTACTACTATATAATAACATATGTAGCAGTAATAACCATTGGTGGCAGCAGGATGCCCTCTCTGTACTACTATATAATAATATATGTAGCAGTAATAACCACTGGTGGCAGCATGATGCCCTCTCTGTGCTACTATATAATAATATATGTGGCAGTAATTACTGCTGGTGACAGCACAATGTCCTCTCTGTACTACTATATAATAATATGCGTAGCAGTAATAACCACTGGTGGCAGCATGATGCCCTCTCTGTACTACTATGTAATAATATATGTAGCAGTAATAACCATTGGTGCCAACATGATACCCTCTCTGTACTACTATATAATAACATATGTAGCAGTAATAACCATTGGTGGCAGCAGGATGCCCTCTCTGTACTACTATATAATAATATATGTAGCAGTAATAACCACTGGTGGCAGCATGATGCCCTCTCTGTGCTACTATATAATAATATATGTGGCAGTAATTACTGCTGGTGACAGCACAATGTCCTCTCTGTACTGCTATATAATAATAAAATGTTAATCTGTTGAAGTAATAGTTTATGTGACTGTATAGCCAATGCAATGGTTGCTATTCTTCAAACTGCTATGAATTTGTAGTAGCTATCACTTACAACAATAATAGTTAATTCCAGGCTAAAAATTATGCCAAAGATCAGAACATCTCCCTTAGATCTTCTTCAAAAGTTAAAAGATTTTATGAATAAAACAACTCAATAAATCTGAACATAAATGCATTTCTGACAAGATATGGTTAGTTCATGCTTCTGGCTGCCCTGTCATTTACTTGAGTTTGACCAGCAGTGTGGGCATCTGAAAGTCATCAGGGAAAATAGGGGATAGAGAAGCTACTTATTAGTTTTCTTTATTTGAGATAAAGGTATAATTCTTTGAGAATATCTCCAAAAGAAGGCTGGGGGCTAATTTTGCTTATGAAGTAGAACTAGTAAAATATACTCTAACATAAATGTGGGAGCAAATCTGGCATGGATGGTTGCAGGACAACCTGCATTAACTTACTGCACACTGTTTATTAAGGGTAGCTACAGCAAAACATCCCAAAGAAAGGTAAATACCTCCATATGTATATTACAGCTTAGAAAACCATCAAGGCTTCTATTTCTTACTTTATTTACTAACAAAATGAGACTCCACTCTGCAAGGAAAGACAATTTTCTAGGTTATGTGATGATTTCACTGGTGGCTGGGAGAAGATAGTTCCTTATATGGTCTGGGTGGTTGTAGCCAAAAGGTTGTAGAAGCTAAACAACCGATTGATAAAACGTTCAACAGATTTGGTAAAAATAAAGTGCAACAAAACAACATATGGTATAAATAAATGAAATGGCATAATGCAATATGCTGTTTTGTTGCACAGCATATGGCATAAATAAATGAAATGGTATAACAGCACTGAAGTCAAACTTTGACAAGATTTCTGTGCATATTCATGCATGTAGACATGCTGTTGCCTTCAAATTTCCAGTGCAGCTACAATTAGTAAACCTTTTTCATACTTTCATCATTACATTTTCAGATTTATAATGTGCGATGACGTGCACTACTGAGTAACCTTTTAATAACCATGAATATATTCATCACAGCATGAGAACATTTCTTGTAATTTACCACAGTACTATAATAGATTGTAGATTGCAATATAGCAATAACCCATGCCTGGGTGTGGGTAATGTGGAATTTACCCACGGTTGGCGTGGTTTGGTCCTGAGGGCGAAGCCCGAGGGACCAAACAAAGACAACCGTGGGTAAATCCCACATTACCCACACCCAGAAGTGGGTTATTGCTATTATACTATGACATTATTTAAGAAAAGAAACAATTACTTTTCTTAAATAATGGCATTGTATAATGCCTCTTTGCTGCCCTTCCGCAGCTGTCTGGCATCCGCGGCAGTTCTGATGTACTGCGCATGCCTACGCAGTACATCAGAGCTGTGGCCAAAAGCAACGGAGAAAGCAAGATCTCCATTGCTTTTTTACTGTTTAGCTATGTTAAATGGGTTTAACATAGCGAGACAGCTTTAAAATAAGCAACAGAGATGTCCGTTGCTTATTTTAAAGCTGTCTCGCTATGTTAAACCCATTTAACATAGTGAAACAGTAAAAAGCAACGGAGATCTTGCGTTCTCCGTTGCTTTTTTTTTAAACCTGTCTCGCTATGTTAAATGGGTTTAACATAGCGAGACAGCTTTAAAATAAGCAACGGAGATCTCCGTTGCTTTTTTTAAACCCGTGTCGCTATGTTAAACTCTTTTAACATAGCGAGACAGTGTTTAAAAAAAAGACTTATACTAATGGAAAAAGTCCGTGCGACTGGACCTTTTTCCATTAGTATAAAGTCGATTTACAACGTGCACGCTGGCCAATCAGCGTGCACGTTTTGGAATATTAATGGGGGGTCATGGTATAATCATCCATAATGAATTTAAAAGCTTACTGGGACTCAGTAAATAACTTTGTATTTGATTCAATAATGCTACTTTGACAAGTTGAAACTTCCTCCCGCATTGCATTAGTTACACTGTTTTCCATTTTAAAATAACTGATTTTCTTTCTGCCTGTAGTAATCATACATTGCCTGTTTTACCTTATACTTTTTCCATCTGTCCTCAGATGCCATTGGAATGATGAACAAGGTGAGTAATAAAAGAAGCCACTCTAGTTTAAGCCATCTGGCTTGGTGTGAGATCACCATTTATTCCTACATTCTTATCATCTGAACCACTGTCTTTCCTAAAAATCCACTATAAACATGACAGCACTACCATGGCAGGCCTTAACCACTGTTCTGTTTACTATCACAGTCTAAGCATTTTGCATCCACATGCAATGGATTCACTGGCTTTCAAAATTAGAATACACATATAAAATGTAAATCAAATGAGATTTTCACACATATAAAATGTAAATTAAATGGGATTTTAACAGTTTCCTGGAACTATTACCAATTACTACGTACAAGTGAAATGGAAATATGGGTGATGAAAAAAGAACTGAGACTTTCTTGAGTAAGATTAGGTTGCCTCAAATGAACTCTGTTGAGAAGTTAATGAGATCCTTTTCCTTTGAAGAGGTTTCAGAAGTTCTAAAGCAGGTTTCCTTAAGTAAGTCTCCAGGATCATCTGGAAATACCAGTGGAAGTATGGAGATTAGGGAAATAGGCTAGTACAGCAATGAATATATCTACTAGAGAAACAAAACAAGGAAACATCTGACTCTTGAAAAGAAGCAGGTGTAAGAGCAAGTCTGAAAAGGGAAATGATCTTTGATGGACATCCTTCCACAGATCCAGGTCTGTCTTGAATCATGACTATAAGATTTTTCCTGAAATTATGGGTGAAAAGATTGGATGTACTTGTTCCTAGACTAACTGGGTTTGTTGTAGGATACCAGACTTTTAATTATATAATAAGTACCTTAATGATCCTGTAAGATGCCCAAATGAAGACAGATTAGATACAAAAACACCTTTGATAGTATGAAGGTAATATTTTATTTATCGGAATGGAAAGTGGGTTCACTGCATAATTTCTTACAGTTTATACAAATTATATACATCGGAGAGATAGCTAAGCTAAAGATTTCAGCTAGGCTACTAGAGACATTCAGTTGACAATGGACCCAAGGCAGTAGTGCTCACTGTCTCTCCTGTTATTTGACATTTTGTTGGAGTCTCTGGCAATTTGAATAAGAGATTCTGAAATTCAAGGTTATATTTGGTGGGATGGGGGTCACAGTAAATGTTACCTTATGTTTGTGTATGATATTCCAGCGAGCCTGGTAGACAACCCACATAGACCTAGAAAGTTTGTTTAGTATGTTAGTTGAACCTGTTTATCAGGACATAAAATAAATAGTGTTTAAATGCAGACAGTACTTCTAAAACATGTTCCACTAGATGGTGGTTAAAGGAAATACATCTAGGAGACAGTTGAAGAGGCTTCAATTGTGACATTAAAGGAGATGATTTCAATAATTAAAAGATTCCTTTCAATTTGTTAGTTATTAATATTAAAAACAGTTCATTGTGTTATGTACTTTCAAATGCATGCTGTTTTTGTGTTTCTCCCTAACATAAGTTTAGGGTTGGCGTAATGGTTAAGATGCTTACCATGCAGACACAAAGTGCAGAGTTTGATTCTCAAATTGGATAAATGCCTAGGCTTAAAATGGCCCACAGGTGCAGTTAGCCTAGTGCTAACCTATAAAGGAATTGGCTTGATTAAAGCGATGAATAATAAACTTTATCTGGGAGGACAGATACCTGAGGATGGCATGGAGGTTCTAATATTGCTAAATCATTCGGGGACTTAAGAGTACTATACATATAATTGGATTCATAAGCTGTTTCTAGATGTATAGCTCATAACTATCAGGTGATTTGGAGAACATATTATTTGATCAGCTTGTGGTGGATGGCCCTGTTGATCAGTTAATAATTTTTGAAAGCAGTTTATTACCTGCCCTGGTTCATGGATAGGGCAAATAAACAATGGTTTTAGGAGGTACCACTGATAAGTGGTTTTCAATATAAAGTTATAAGTTAAAGATTGTTTTTTGGGGTGATAGAACAGAATGGAGTAAAATCTTAAATAGTTATATCAGCTAGTTTATGAGGGGAAGATAAAATCCTGGGAATGGTAACTAGAAGAGGAAAAATGGAACTGACAGCATAATGGTTCAATGGATAATGCGGGAAAGGGAAGTCAGCATACTTTAAAGATAACTGATAATTGAAAGGTCTAGGGTTTTTCAAGACTTTAGATAAAAATTATGGACAAAATGAAAAAGACATCTTAATATTAGGTCATCCACAGGAAATGTGGGCAAAGATTTGTGGAATTATTAAGTATGCAATGAAAGCATGAAAGTATATAATTTTGTCTGACATTCTTTGCACAGGTACTTTTATATGCCAGATCACTTAGGAAAACTATTCCAGGGAGATAACTAAGACTGCTGGAGGTGCAAGATGGAGCATAGAGTAACATGCATGCATGTGTTTTATGATTGTCCCAACCTGGAAGTTTATAAAAGAGGATTACAGTACTTGTTGGATACAGTCTTTGGATGGATTCTAAATGTATGCCCAGTCTTTTCGATTGTTGACACTCCAGACCAAGTCTGATTTATCAAATTACAACCAACAACTCCAGGCCCAGATAATGTTATTACAAGAACGATGATAACACAAAACTGCAAGACAAAAAAATGAGTTGAGGATACAAGAATTAAGGCAGTGACAGAAGTGGTAGAAGTAGAGGAAGCAGAGTTTAATGGAGGACTGAGGCAGTGTTTCTCAGATAAGTGATGCCATGGCTTAACTCTAGAGTCTCTTTAATGGGTCTCTGATAAGGATCACTAGTTGGATAGAAGTGAGAGAATAAGAATTAAACTAGAATGCATCCCTCTTAAGTATTTGGACTTTAATCACTCCTGTTATAGAGACTGTTGTTGATAACCCATTTATGAAAGAGTTGAATAAATGGTTAAAATGGAATATTGAAAAAGGTGTAAGGTATATGGGATGCATTTAAGAATGCAAAAATAAAAAGACATCATGGGATAACATGGCTTGTTGGGTTTGCTTATATTGCTAATCATGTGTATGTTGTTATATTATTCACATCCAGTTGCTAACTTTAAAAAGATCAGTCTAGCAATTGTCACACAGAGTTGAGGCTATCAGCTATAGTCATTGTGGTAGAGGGTTTGATTCCTTTAACCCTCATTTACCTACTGTGTGAATTTGAGCAAATCACTTAATCACAGTGTGCTTAGGGGAAACTTGGATTTTAGGATAGGCTCTAGACTTCAAGCCTAGTAACTACCTATGATGCAATTAAAGAAAAAAACACACGAGGTAGTAGCAACATTTTAGAACTGCATAAAATATGTCCACTTCCAAAAGAAATGATGTAGTTAGCTGTGTTGCTGAATAGTCATTTGTATCACACACACACACACACGCACACACACACACACACACACACACACACACACACACACACACACACACACACACACACACACACACACACACACACACATACACATACAACACATACACCTCATTTAAATGTGGGATAATGCCAAGATTTTACACCAGAACTGGACAAAACATTATATTTAGCACCCATTTGATGCAATACAAAAAATATTTGTAAGCAAAGAATGTGTCTATTGTTTTATTACTAAATTTGCAGCTTGTTTTTATCTCCCAGAAGCTCTACATACTAACAGAAGAAGAAATATCCAACAGATTATTCATTCATCTATTTAATTTGTTGATTGAGCAGATCCCACTGATGCTAGAGCAATTATTTAGATGAAACCTGAATTAGGACCCTAATTCAGATGAAACTTGAGGTGGTGTTTATATTGACGGAGTCATTTGTCAGAACACCAGGATACTCTCAACTACTTTTCTTCTGTTGTGTCTTAGGATCATCTACATACACCTGAACCACCACTAACAAGGACAGATGTGACAGCTGTTTAATGTCTCATCAAACAGACATAGCTTCAAGACCCACAGCCTTCCAAAGCTTCTAACACCAAATGCAAGTAGATTGACTGTTGAACAATTTTGCACTATTAGCTAAGGGGGTGGCATCTGATTGTTTTTCTATTACTTTTCTGCAATTTTGGATCAGTGTTGTGGGTGTGTGTCATGACTTGCATATTACATTATGGAATGGGAGGACAACTGTAAGTCAGGCAACAGTGAGAATGTTTAGTTAGACAGCAGTTGCCATGTAGTAGTATGCTTCTGTTAGTCTTGTATGTGTAAAAATGTGCCATATATGGTATTTATAAGCAAATAGGGAATATTTCTGCTGGAGAATCAGCACGGAGAAAACAGAAGACACAATCCGCAAGCAATCAAAGTCCTTCAATGCTGTTTTATTTATGTTTAGAAACAATAGTAATATCAACATAATATAAATGGTGTATCTGCTGACATAAAACTATAATGGAACTGTTGTTTAATAGCTTAAATTTCTAAAACTGATAAACATATTTTTGTTTAATTTTACAGCACTAGTGTAATACAGATGTGCAATAAGCAATTTTCTTTTTGATATATATAAGGTATCACCATGTAATACAAACCAATATAATCACTTCCTTCCAATGACAATACTTTCAAACTGTTAAATGTCTTACACTGTCTTTTCCATTATATTAGGGCTGAGAAATGCAAGCAGTATCAGCCAAGGAGGAAGTTCATTTGTTATGCTTTCCTTACACAGAAAGTTCAGCTGAGGGATCGAATATTTAATCACTGAGGCACAATTCAAATGAAAAATGAGTCTTTATGAGATGTAATACTCTGAAGACTGAACTGGTTTCAGAATTACTACAGTAAATGCCTCTCCCCTAGGCAATGACACCTCTCCTTCTGTGTGGTCAGTGTTAAACGCTTGCACTAACCATGAGTCAGCTTATTCTTTCACTTTGTGTGCAAAAGGTTCACACAACCCAGCCACACTAGGAGCTTTATTCAGAGAGAGGACCATAATAATTGACAGCACCTCATCAGGTTCAAGTTCAGGTTTATTTAGTGGGGTCTCTAGTTCTTCTAGCATTTTCTATGGAGGAGAAGGAAGATCCATCCTTCACCAAACAAGCCTCTGTTTTCTCTACTTTCAGTGCATCTCTCAAATCCACATAATTACCAATTTTAGTCTCAAAAATGATCACCTATTAGCGGGAGAAAGTTCACCTCTCTGACTCCTTCCTCTGTAGCACAAACCAAATGCAGCATACAAAAACAAAAAATGAAGACCAAACTGGATGCGTTCCAAACATTGCATTTCAGTGTTACTCGCTGGTTCGGAACGCATCCAGTTTGGTCTTCATTTTTTCCTTCCTCTGTAGAACTGTAATGCCCAGCCCTAATTATACTGTTAGCCACCTGCTGCCTACATCTATTACTGCTCCACTCATAATACCTCTGCTGAAGGTGCTTTATTTGCAAATCCGATCTACTGTCAGCAGAGGTATTATGAGTGAAGCAGTAATACCTCTGCTGAAGGTGCTTTATTTGCAAATCCGAACTACTGTCAGCCTGCCTATGAACCTATTCCTTATATGTCTCTGACTCCTACCAGCCTTCTTCTTCCATCTCTGAACCCTGTAGGAGTTTCTCAAGTTCTGTGAGTCTGATACTACTCATCCTTTCTTACTCTCTGCCTTTTCCCCTAATGGTCCCCTGTGCATTTTGACATAATCCCCCTCACCTCCAACTTCAAACATATCTCAGCTAGAATGAGGGATACAGGTCTCTCCTCCTATCCTAGCCCTGAAATATCTACTCACATGACCCCTCTCATGGCCCATTTTCAGTCGACTTCCTTATAACCTAATTCAATCACAATGTGCATCTCTGGGTTCTAAGAAACAATTCAGAAATGACCTCACCTGTGAATAATCCATTAATACTCAGAGCCTTTATAAGCCTAGCCATGTTAATCCTGGGTTCCCCCAATTGTCCTTGGTTAGATGGATGTACTTTACAGATCAGCACTGACTACCCCTGTCCATGAGGGACAAGGGTGCCACCCCTGGGATGAATTGCAGTCACCCATCCATTCGTCCAGGCTGCACTTGAATAGGGTCATTGAGGAACTTTGCTTAATGTGAGCATGAAACAAGAAAAAAAATCTAACCAACAGCAAGAAGAATACACTCAAGAAAAGACTGCAAAACCCTTTATATTCTTATGGAGTTCTTTCAAAACATCTTCCACGCTCAAGGCACTGTATCTATCAGGACTTTGTTCTTTCCTTTAATACTATAAGCACTTGGAAGAACCCTATTCTACCTGGGTCCATAAAACAACTGACTTTTGCATGCAGCATCATTTGTTTCTCAAATGCCAACAAAGCTCAGGACACTGTCACATAAAAGGAAGGGGTGACACATGTGGGTTATAAATGTTACCCAATTCAATGGTATGCCCTTTAAACTTAGTGATACAGTGTGAGACTCCACCTCTGACTTACCGTCTTTCTAATTAAAATTGTTCTTCTTCCGTTATCCTTTTCATAAGTGGAACCCGTGAACTTGTCCCTTCCATCTGTGGTGATGCTTATTCATTTCGTGTAAGGAAAGCCTCAACTCCTCTAAGACCTTTTTAAAGATGTTGAAAAACCTCACACACTCCAGAGAAAATGCTTAGTCTATCCCAACCCATCGACGAAGAAAGGTAATCAGAAGGTCGCCAAGCAGCAGAATCTTTGCTCTGTTTCCCTACAGGCAAAGCCCTAAACCAAATCAGGAGCTCCTGCCAGTCTCTTTTTACCCTGCTTTAACTGCCTCCTGTGATCTGGGGCCTACAACACCCACAGTTTTCATACAGGGGAAAAAAGTCAACTGCTGCACATTAAATAAGAACTGCAACTCTAGTGAACTATATTCAAATTTAAAAACTGTAGATTTACCAGTCCAGTCAAGCAAATGGTAGTGTCAGTAAGATGCATTTTCGGCTGTCATTTTTACATGCACAGACAAATGTTTATATGTACAAAAATGAAACCAAAC
>NC_056727.1:637768650-637853650 GCF_019279795.1 Protopterus annectens
ATATATATATATATATATATATATATATATATATATACAGAGCACACGACAACCACACATACACAACATAATATATAAATATATATATATATATATATATATATATATATATATATATATATTTATATACATAGATAGATACAGCACACACGCACACACACACACACACACACACACACACACACACACACACACACACACACACACACACACACACACACACACACACACACACACACACACACACACACACACACACACACGTGCACTCACATTTACTGAATGTGGATAGTGTAAAGGTTGTGGGTGTAATGACAGTGATACTTTGTATTTTTTTAGTATAGATGACACAGACATCAGCTACAGTAGCCTCCGTTAATATTATAATGCTTATTGCTCCTATAACATTCAATCAGTATTTTGCCTTACTGTAACAAAGCAGTTTAGCATCATAACTGGCAATATCCGGCAGCTAAAGCATCTATAAAATTGTTTTGTCTTTCGTCTTTTCCCAGTTAGGGGTCGCCACAGCAGAACTCTGGTCCGCTAATGATTGGCAGTAGATTTTTACATGCCGAGTTGCCGGCCCTGACGCACAACATTCAACGAAGGTATGCCCATTCACGCATGACTCCACACAGAAGACGCTCTAGCTAAGAATCGAACAGGACAACGTCTTACTGTGAGGCGACAACGCTGCCGCAGCACCACCGCCGCAGTTGAAAAGCATCTATAAAGTCAATATACAAATTAACCCCATCAGTAACAGTAAGATTGTGGCTGATTATTATGGGTTGCAAACTGTGTAGTCAGACGTTGCAGTTGCTCTCTTTTAGAACAATTTGTGTAGTTAATTTGTCTCACTTCTGTTCACTGTCTCCTTTGAAAATTATTGCATTTACAAACTGTAAACTGTCTGACAGTTTGTGCGGAGGATTAAAGTTATATGTTGTGCTTCCTGCAGTCCAGGGCTTGATTTACTCAACCTCCATTTGCCTACTATATGATTCTGAGCAAGTCATTTAACCAAACCATGGTCCCAGACTGTACCTGAACAAGGCCCATTTGAATCAGTGGTCTGTCCCAGTTAATAAATAAATAAACTGCATGTAAGCATAGTAATGATCATGTGTGCCTTGTGGCCTGGCTCATAGTTGAAAAGGCCTTTGGACCAGCCTACCTAGACGGCCATAAAAATAAATAAATAAATAAAAAACACACAAACAATAGTAACATAAAATCTCTCAAAAGCAACATTATGTGACAGTTAGTACTCTTACATACCACAATTCCTCTAATTAACTTTTTAATGTCCTTTCTAAATATATTTTTATGCACTGATGCACTTGCCAGATTAGTCTGACCTTCCCATGGACCAGAATGGGATAAAGTGAGTAATGGAGAATGATATGCCATTATCTGTGGTATGTGGTTGCATAACTGTATAACTACTCCATAAAAACTTTATACCATTTCCCATTAAGAGAGAATAGAGACTTGTGGGCTGACTGTGAGGGTGATGCATATACGTCAAAATGATGAAGGGTGTGAGAGCTAGAAGAACAGCATTGCAATGACAAGATGAGCATGAATACTTCACAATCACTTAAGCGTGTCATGTACAAAGCTGTGACACTGATACAGTGCGACTGCCTGCAACATATGTGGACCTACAAGCCAACAGTTTGTGCTGTAATAATAAATGTCACACATACACACAAACATATGCAAGCATGTCTGTAAGTGCACATGCTATAACAATAAACATCTCACACACACACACACACACACACACACACACAAACAAACATGCAAGCACTTGTGTAAGTACACACTGTTACATATAGCAGCTTGCACCTTTCAATAGCTACAAATGTAAGCTGGCAACAGATTTAACATTTATTAATTTTATCTCAGAAAAACAAATCTACAATTTTTTCAAACAGTGATTAAGGAAAGGCATAATGAACTGATACCAAACTGTGCACAGTTTACAACAGCAATATACAGTGCAATGGGTACCACATTATTAAAACATTCAGTATAAGAACAACTTGTCAAGAAGCTATTGATGAAAGATTCTGTTATGATTCAGTGTGTTTGATTTCATTATCAAAGAGCAGTGCATAAACTAAGTAAAACACATGGCACATCATTTGAAAGAATTAACTCTAGTATATAGAATTATACTTCACAATTAACCACCCCATTTGAAAATGATGGAGACATTCAGCCAGTATAATGTAGCAATTAACACTGCCAAACACATAAACCAATGTACTGTTTATCCATATTTATTTATTTGTATTTATTCTTTGTTGACTGGGTTAGTAGCCTCTTTTAATGGGGGATCAAAGGTGGTATTTATACTACAAGGGTAAATTTGGCCAGGGCATCAGGGAACTTCTATTAATCTTTTTAATAGGTGCCATGGGATGTTTAGCATCCACCTGAGCTACGATCAACACAAGCAGGTGGAACTTCAATTTAATGTCCTATCCAAAGGATGACTCAGTCAGGAGTGACACCCACTCCATGCTGCACTATATTGTTAGCAATTGATCTACCTGGTGTGGGAATAGAACCCACAGCCTTCTGCATTAAAGGCAAGTGTGGTGTGTGTGTGTGTGTGTGTGTGTGTGTGTGTGTGTGTGTGTGTGTGTGTGTGCGCGCGCGCATGTGTGCATGCGTGTGTGTATGTGTGTGTGTGTGTTTTTGTGTGTGTGTGTGTGTGTGTGTGTGTGTGTGTGTGTGTATGTTTGTGTGTGTGATGTGTTATGTGTCTGTATGTGTGCGACTGTGTGTGTGTGTGTGTGTGTGTATGTGTGTGTCTGTATGTGTGTACTGTGAGTGTTTCTGTGTGTTTGTATGTGTGTGTGTGTGTGTGTGTGTGTGTGTGTGTGTGTATGTGATAGTAGATATGTGAGACGTACATCAACTTCTGCAATTTTTTTTTAATTATTTTAATCAGTTTGGTATTTCCTGTTTGCTGTCAGTGTTCTCCTAATACCCAGGTATGATACAGCATTTAGGAGGATGATCAACTATCTGTTAACATAGTGCAGTGCTGTATCCCAACTTTCTCCTGCTCCAGGTATGGTTTGGATATCTGTGTCACTATCTGCTTCACATATCTGGTCATTTAGGACTGGTAAGAAGGCAGCGTCTATACTGTGTACTAGCATGTACATGCCAATGGGTACACTAAGACACTAAAAGCTGTCATCTGATAAGGCTAATTCTGCAGGTACTGATATTAGTTTCCTGAAATATACCATGATGAATGCACAACAGAAGAGCCTGTAATAAAGCTGATGCAGCAAAATTAAGGACGCCAGGAATCCCAAATATAGACAACTTCTACTTGCCATGGTGCCATTTCTAAACATGGATGAAACCAGGACACTGCACTGAAAGTGGACACTATCTGGAGGAATGGTTCCACTTCCTGTATTACTGATCTTTCAAGCAGTCTATGCTCATTGAAGTGTTGGACCATTGATGCACAGAGTAGCAGCCACACTGCTGCATTCTGGGAAGAATGAGCACCAAAAGATTGTAGCATCCAGATTTGAGGGTTTTCTTCAGGTCTTTCTGGAGAGGTATGTATCTGGAGTCTCACGAGTCACAAACAGTTTTTGTTCTTATCTCAAAATTTGTAGGAGGCGCCTGCTTATCAGTACTCACTGTAGCAAATTATGGTAAACTGCATAGCTCTGAAAAATAATGGTACTACAATGGCACTGCAGAAAAGAAAAAAGTTACCTTAACTCTTAGTAAAAAATATTATTATTCCTGAGAGATGTAGTGAGTAGTCCTTTTTCCCCTAGTTCTCTCATAAGCAGACTCCATGGGGGAGTTGCTAACATAAGTGTTTAGTTAGATGAACAGTTATAGAACATAGCTAAATATAAAAAAGGCATCTGATTTATGACAAATATAGAAAGCTGTGTCTCGTGGCTGTTCTATGAAATCTGAATCTGGATTTCTGCATAGTTATAGTTAAGTATTTGTCAAGGCTGCTTTGCTTTGTTAACTTACTTTCAAAAAAAATCACTTTTTGTTCTCTTTCTTACCTCTTCTATCTGTATGTTTTTTACAGGGTCATCCAGTGAATGAATACTGTCTCCAAATGTCATGGCATCAGCGATTTTGTAAAACACTTGCTGTTTCAAGTCATCATGACTAACTTCAACGAACGAGTCATGGTTGCAGAAATTCTGCCGAGGCATCTCATCAAAGCTGTCACTTAATTCCATATCAGGAAGACTCTCTGTAATCTCTGCATTGCCAGTAACCCTCTGAACTCCTCTTTCACATTTCTCGGGCACCATTTCAGTCTTATAATTCACTGGTAAGCCGACCCGTTTGTATCCTACCGTGTTTCTGCATTTTTAAAGTCCACAGCTGGATGCTGCAGTTCTAAAACAGAATTATTCATTTATCTGAAATAATCTGTCTTCTTTCAGAGCCATCAGGATGCTTAAAATTTTCTTGAAATCATGCCCAGTATGCTGAAACACTTGTGATACTTATAGATTTCAATAACAAGTGTGGCAGTAGTACCTGATCTGAAAACTCCTTCCCTTCCTCAGAGGTTCATGCTGCTGTGAGCACATTAGCATGGCATTGATACCTTTAGAATTAGCTGAGCAGTTTCCTCTTTTATCCTTTCCAAGAATGGTGCAATCAAAGCAAAGCCTGCTCTTTGCCCCTATGGACTGTGTGCATGCCTCTTGAGATGATTCAGCATTGTACAGGTTGTCTTTGCTTTCTTCGTCTAGTGAAATGCAGTCCCTGCCAGCTCTGTGTAAGTAATCACAGGTATATGAAGCAAATCCTGTGATATCACCTATTGCTCAGGACAACTCTTGTCTTTTGGCTGTGTCCCATTTCCTACTTTGTTGCCTGTAACAAAGTAAGAAAATTGCACCCTTGCATGTTAACCTAAGTGTCTGGCTTCAGATGAAATCAGTACTAATGACTGTGCTGAAAATAACCTAGCAGGCTCAGACTTGACTGTTCCTCCTACCTATTCATGTGACGCTGCCTGTTTTGTCTCTTAAAATAACATACCTTATACACACACACACACACACACACACACACACACACACACACACACACACACGCACGCAGAAACCATCTGATATTTTTTTCTGTCGTATACAGTATAAGACATTTGTTTTACTCAATAACAGATGTGCATGTTCTGAGGAAACAAACTACAAAACGTACTGCATAAAAAGGTCACAGCAATTGTGTAAAATCATTATTTTCCTTCTGTGCATTTAATGTTTTGCTTAGAACTCCCTTTTAGCTAACAGAGCCCCAGAAATGATAATGTTACTTCTACAAATACAGATCAGCACGTAAGACTAGTACTACACTGAACTAGAAAAGTTCCGTATAATGAAACAAAGTAGAATGACAGGTGAATTCTTGTTATTGTATTCATTTGTTAAGTGGGTAAATATAGACTGATCCAAGATTAGCCTCAACCTGGGCAAGAAGCATTATGATAAATGCCATAGTAGCAGATATACACTTGGTTAATTAGAATAGATAAATACAGTATTGTAAACACTGCAGAATAGTACATTACAGTAGACAGTATATCAAAGCTAGACTAGATAAACAGAGGGTTATCAGTACCAAAGAGTAAAGTGAAAGATGAAATATATTAAATACATTTTGTAAATAGATACAGAGCAAGTAAGCAGGTGCACCGCCCTAAAGATGATGTAAAGTGTCTTTTCATAGGTTCACTTATTTCCTTAATTAATATTAGTTTGTTGGTCGGGTTGCTCCTGGGTATCCTTTAACCTCTTTCTTTTTCAAAGGATGTCTGTGAGACTGTTGTTACATACCCCACCAGTACAACATTCCCAAATGTTAAGCATTTTGTTTTATACATGGTTGGTGGCGAGCACGGGATGGTTAATTGTCACCTTGGATATGACCCTTGTTATGTTGCTGCTTTCATTTTCTCTTTTTATTATCTAGAAAATTCTCTTTCACTCCACCATACTCTCAGCTCGTGTTTTTTTAAATGTCATTTTAGGATATTATATTTCCCTTTTGCAAATTTTGCATTGTTGTAAATCATATTAAAATACTAGGAATAAAGAAACAATTTTAACAGAGCCATCTGTATACCTCTTGATTTAATTCTATACTCAAAATAAGTTTATGCTCAAAAGACTGATAGCAGGAAAGCTCCGCTACCAAAACAACCAGAACCAGAAATCATTTATTTTATGTGTGACCCTAATAGGGGGAGAGATCTCTTGCACTCTGTCTCTAATATGATTAGCTCTAAGCTTACCATAGCATGGTATAAGAGGCTATTTAAAAGAATATCAAATTCCTACTCTAACACCATGAGAGGGAACATTTATTTGTGTATTACTTTACATTATTGCTGCAAATTAATGCTTGTCTGTCCTTGTTATATGACTATTATTTAAACTTGTATGTGACATTGTATCTAACTTTTAGTATATGAGGAAGTTCTCTTACAGAATGAAAGATTATTTTCTTAACATTGTGAATGCAATTCATCTTGTGGTTCCTAAGTCAAACTAAGGTTTTATTTTGATGCAGTTTTGCCCTGATTCTGGATTTATCAGCCTGATTTACATTACAATTTGAAAAAAAAAGAAAAGAAAAAAATAGTTCTCTGCTAGGTGAATTTAGAGACAACTGCTGTAGCAGGGCAGGTTTGGCAACATATGCTTCCTTGCCTCTTTTTCAACAAAAAATAACTATAACCATCAAAATATAATGGGGAACAACTATTGACCAGCTAATGTCAATTATCCATCAAAGCAGGGACATCTATTAGCACACCAGTGTGAGTTTATAAGAAAACAATTTTAGCATATTTACTGCCCTAGCTTCTGTTACAGACTGTAACATGTCTCTCTTTGGCATGGGATAATTCTGCATACCTTGCATTGCTCTTCAGTACATTTGAATGTTCATCATATGTATCATGTCTGAGGTAGCCTTAGCTATATAGGTTATATCCTGCTAAAGATCTAACAGCCGACCAGCTTACAAAGCTTCTAGGCACCTTACATACACCCAAACTGGTAGTCATCTCAGGCTGAGCTGATTAAAATATCAGGGTTGGGTGCCAAGCTCCTCAGAGCTTCCCTGTCACTGAAGAGCACTCTTCTGCAGGCTTTCCAGTGTCAATGCTTGGCTAATGCTGTTTTAGTGCTGGGCAGATACGTTCCCTTTGGGGAAAACACACATTAGTTTTTATGCCAGAAAGTTGACTTTTTTCTGTAAAATTCTAATTTAAAGTTAGGAGAAATTGTTTTGAATGACTGTCATGTGACTTTTAATTTCTTTTAAATGTGATGCATCACTTTTTTACTTTTGCGGAAAAAGTTGTCAAAATGAATATGAGTTATTTAAACTGCATTTGCTTTAATATTGCTACACACTCAAGTGTGCTAGCTTGCAGTGCATTTGAATTGTTTTTTCTTCTGTTTTAGCTGCTTTTCTGTAAGAAAACAAACAAAAAACATTCTAAGCTTGTTTCCCATCTTTCCTATAACTAGTCTAATTCAGATACAGATTTGCTGTATCCAGGACTGTTTGTAAGCTTCTGACCCCCCCCCCCCAAGCCTTTCTGTGTGGGAGGGAAGCCATCCAGCTTTTCACTGGGAATTGTAAGCACTAAGTAGCCTGTCTACCACAAGAGGAGTGGTTTCTGGCCCAGAAGTTGTAGTTTATTGGCCATTTGGGCAGTTTTTCCATCCCTTTCAACTTTCTGGTTTAAAAGTCCTCGTTTGTGCTTATTTCCCACCTTTCCTGTAACTAGTTTAGTCCCGATACAGATTTGCTGTATCCAGGACTGTTTGTAAGCTTCTGAGCCCCCCCAGGCCTTTTATGGTTACCACCTTTCATTGTGGCTAAAACCAGAGTAAGGCCACACCCCTTGCATCACCCGTAACCCCACCCAATCCCTGCCCATGTTCCAGACATTTTGTGATGTCATGGTGACATCAGTGAGCAGGAACGCCTCCTTTTCCCATTCCTGATGCCTTCTTTCAGCTGATTTACTATGCTTTTCTGTAAAAAAAAAGCATAGTAAATCAGCCAATTTAACAAGCTCCAATAGTCTGTTTCCTTTTTTGAAACAGAATACTGGAGTTTGTAGAGTGTTTTCCAGACTACCGGAGAATCTATTTGGTTTCTGGATAGTCTGGAAAAAATGGATTGGTTTCAACCCTAAAGCCTTTCTGTGTTGGAGGGAAGCCTTCTTGTTTATCAGTGGGAGTGGTAAGCACTAGGTAGCCTATCTACCAAAAGAGGAGTGGTTTCTGGCCAAGAAATTGTAGTTTATTGGCTGTTTGGGAGGTTTTTCATCCCTTTCAACTTTCTGGTTTAAAAGCTCGCCTTTGCACAGGTTTGCTCTTGTTTAAGCTTCATAGATCCAATTTTGGCATCCTGCAGACTGCAAGAGCATCAGGAAGGAGAAAGAGATACTCTAAGTGTCTCCATTTTTATTTTATCCTAATTTACTGCATTCTGCACTTGTTTTCAGTCGTTCTTTTAATTTAATTGCATTTATTTAAACTGTGTTGCTTTAATATTGCTATACACTCGTGTGCTAGCTTGCACTGCATTTGAATTGTTTTTACTGCTGTTTTAGCTGCTTTTCTGTAAAAAAAAAAAAAAACAAACAAAAAAAGTTGTAAGCTTGTTACCCACCTTTCCTGTAACTTGTCTAGCCCTGATATAGATTTGCTGTATCCAGGATTGTTTGTAAGCTTCTGAGCCCCCCCCCCAAGCCTTTCTGTGTTGGAGAGAAGCCTTCTAGCTTATCAGTGGGAGTGGTAAGCACTAGGTAGCCTATCTACCACAAGAGAAGTGGTTTCTGGCCCAGAAACTGTAGTTTATTGGCTGTTTGGGCAGTTTTTCTATCCCTTTCAACTTTCTGGTTTAATATAGCACACCTAAGTGCCATCAGCACTAGCCATTCTTCATGGAAATAGCTCCTGTACTTAGTAGTTACAACCACCCCTCCTGGCATGATTGAAAGGCAGTTCCCTGTGCTTTCTCCAATTAACTTGGTGCACATGGGCATTCTGAGGCAATGTAGCATCTGCCTCATGTACACAGGCAATCCTCTCCTCTTACCTCCCAACACTCAAACTTGTGAGAGATGCACTTATTTCACCAAATTGAAAGCTATACACTCTCCAGCCAAGACCAGATTTGCTGGTCAAGAGGAGAAGGTCAACACCTGCACCACAACAAATGGAACACATAGCCCTCCAGAACACCCACCATCACAGCTCTCACATAAGAACACAAACCACACACACCTTCATGGATGCTCTCAATAGAAATTTACCCAAACAGCAGAGACCTCCAAGACAGAAACGCACTCGACCACCACAACACAGCACAAACCACAAGACACATAGCTCACCTCCACAGTGTGCCCGTCAACCTAAGCCCCATAGGGCTAAACACCTTGCCCAATACACTAATCATAGGTGACTCAATAGTGAGGCACACAGATACCCCACTCACTAGGTTGAATAATAAGAAGGTAACAGTCATCTGTCTGTCAGGTGCCAGAATCCGACACATAACACATGCACTCAGGTCACTCCACAACAAGTACAAGTATGATTCTGTCATTGTCCATATGGATGTGAATGACATGAGATGCACCTCCCTGGACTACATGAAAAGAGACATGGTGGAGCTCTCGGAATATGTGGCCCAGGCAGGTATGACCCTAACCCTGAGCAGTATCCTACTGTCAACCAGAATGTTACCACAGTACAAACAAAAAATGATTGACTTCAACAATTGGCTAAGTTTCTGGTGTCATTCTAAGGGGATCCAGTATCTGTCTGCTTGGGATGACATGAATGACAGACCTCAATGCTTTGCCAGAGATGGCCTGCATTTGTCACCTCTGGCTTTCTGGTTACTGGCTAAGGCTCTTGCCACCCCTATAGTGCCTTTTTAGGCAGTGTTCCAAAGACCAAATTACCACCGTAACATCTATAAATAAATGCAATCTGAGGGTCATGCTGCTCAACGCTAGAAGTCTAAATCTCAAGATGCACTCACTCGAAGCACTCCTCAAAATGGAGAACATCGACATTTGTGCTGTAACGGAGACCTGGTTTAAAGCAGCAGAAAGTACCCCCTGTGCTACCAGGCTATAACTCATTCCACACTTTTCAGCCCCGAAACATGGACCAAAGTTCCAAAGGTGGTGATGTCAACATATTCATGAAGGATAGTAGCCCAGCATAATGCATCTGAGATACTTCAGGTACAACTAACATTGGGTAGGACAGCGATCCAGGTCATAGCCTGCTATAGGTCCCCAACCATGTCTCTAGACTCTCACTCTATGTTCCTAAGCACCCTGGAATTTATCAAGGTCCAACTCAACACTCTCATACTGGGAGACTTCAACTACCCCTCCATCAACTGGGAAAACTACTCAAGCACCAATACACTGGCCCAACACTTCCTGGAATTCATCATTTCCAATGCCCTGGACCAGCTCATTCTGACTCCCACTAGAGGAGGCAACATCCTTGACCTAGTTATTACTAACATGGGCGACCATTGCTCTACACCAGTAGTCAATCCCTCCCCAGTCAGATCTGACCATAAACTAATCATTATGGAAATCCACATCTCACCTACACACCCCGCAAAGGTAACCACCTTGAAAAACGTCTCCAAAGCTGACATTGGGCTTCTAAAAACAGAGGTGGCTAACTTCATGGCACCCATTCCAATGGAAAATAGCTTAATGACTGCCAAATCATACACCAGTGCACTGTATGAACATGTACATAAATGCATGTGATTAGCCATACCCAACAGAACCAAAAGACTCTCTCCTCCAAAAAAAGGAAGCCTTTCTGGTGATCCCCTGCCATTAATAAACTCTACAACAGAAGGAAGAAACTGTTGCAGAAAAAGGTGAAGTCCCAAGACTGGAAAAACACCCTTATTAGCCTCAACAAAAAGTTGAGATCTCTCATCAAATCCTCCAAAGCCAACTATGAAGGCAGAATTGTGGCAGATACTAAAAACAATCACAAAGCCTTCTATAGTTATATCAAGAACCTCCATGGCAATACCTATATTTGCTGTGAGTTACTGCATAATGGTACCTCCTATACTGAGCCAACAGATATTGCCAGCATACTGGCAGTCAGATTCAGTACCAACTTTAACCCCCCAAAGGACCAATCACAATACCGGAAGAATGCCAGGCACCCAGCATTACTGTAGCACAGGTTAAATTATCCAAGGCCAAGAATACAGCTTCCATGGGACCTGGTAATATCCCTGTCTGTGTTCTACATGAACTACAAAGTGAACTGGCACAAGATCTGTGTGCCCTGTTCAGTCACAACCTCACTTCAGGCTTTGTCCCTACTGTATGGTGTATTGCTACAGTCATCCCTCTCCATAAAGGGGAAGTGACTACAGACCCTGGGAATTATCACCCCATTAACCTGATGAGTCTGATATGTAAAGCTATGGAGCACATCATCATGGACCTCATTAACAAAGATATAGGAAATCTCCAAATTCTAGACCCCGTGCAATTTGGCTTTGTGAAAGGGAGATCATGCCTGCTCAACCTGGTTGACTTCTTTGAGTCAGTCACCAGGGCTGTGGATGAAGGTAAGGCAGTGCATACAGCCTGCCTTGATCTGGCCAAGGCCTTTGATACCATTCCTCACTCGGGAATTATTGATAAACTCACCAAACTATACCACTAGGTGGGTTGCAAATTGGCTCACAGATAGAACACACAGTGTAAAAGTAGCGGACTCCAAGTCAGAGTGTCGACCAGTCATAAGTGGAGTCTCACAGGAATCGGTCCTGGGTCCTCTCCTGTTCAGAATCTACTTCTCAGAAGTCCACGCCAACACAAAGGGACTCTGGCTGACCAGGTTCAAAGACGACTGCAAGCTGGGAGCCATTATTAACTCCCCAAGTGATGCAGACATCCTACAGAAAGGCCTGACTGAGACCAATGACTGGTGTCAAAACCATGGCCTTAAGCTTAATGCCGAAAAATGCATCATCATCCCCTTTGGTAAAAACTCAGTTCCCACAAATTACCACATCAATGAGAGCCCACTGAACACTGAAGTTGTTATAAGAGATCTGCGGATGCAGGTTGACAGCAACCTCTCCTTCAACCACCACATTGCCATTGTAGTCAGACAGTCCTTCTATGTGGCATTACCAAGGGTTATGCATCCAGGAAGAAAGAAGTCATCGTCTCTATCTACTCTTCCCTCATTAGACCAATCATTGAGTATAATGCCTCATTTGGCATGTACCTCACTAGACACCTGCAGCAGCTGGAGAGGCCACAGAAGTACCTCACAAAGAGGATCCTAGACATTAAACACATGTCCTACATGAACAGACTCAAAATACTCCAGCTATCCTCTGTCTCATATCGCCTACTTAGAGACGATCTCTGCTTGACTTACAAAGCCATGTCTGACCTATCTCTGTTAGAAATGCAACATCTAAAGAAATCCCAATCCGTCCATGCCACACACTCCAGAGACCTCAACCTCATTACCACAATCAACAGAACATGCTGGAGGGACAGGTTCCTCACCCAGAGACTGCCCATGCTCTGGAATAGACTTCCCATACATGTCAAGGAGAGCACCTTGCTGTCTCTCTTCAAGAGAAATCTTGATGAGTGGATGGGTAATAGAAAGTTCACCCCAGGGATCACTCCAGTGGCTCTACTTGATAGTGGCACTGGGAACTAATGTTGGGCGGCACAATGTCAGGACACTTCTATGGGCTAGGCTTGTAAGGGCTCCATGGACATCAGCCTAGTACACACCTATGAAACTATGAACTACTTGTATTGTTTTATTTGTGGAGGCTGGGTAAGCGTTTAAAGTGCATTTTACTGTGTTTTTACTGGGAGAAATATCCTTTTTTCCTACTTACCTGTTTTACTGACTACTGCTGCCAGGCTTTCCAGGAATCAGGAACCTTCTTTGGCTTAACCATGGAACAACTTACCAGTTCCACAGTTCTTCCTTCTTCCAGCTGGAAAAAGAAGAAAATTACTAAAGAGGCTTTGTTACCACAGCAGCCTGCTAAAGTGCCTCAGTTTCAGATGGGTGACTCTGCTGTGGCCATTTATGGTTCCTCAGACCATTCATCTTTCTCCCTGGCTCCCTTTGGCGTAGTCCTTACAGCCACAATGAATCAGGGATTTGACATATCCTCTGTGTCTGTTGAAGTGCTCTTGGAGGGCAAGGGAGAGCCACACTTGTCACTATTGGGAGAAGGGGCAGGGAATACCACTCTACCTTGTCAGAATGATATGCCTATCCATAGGGAAGTTTTTCCTGGAAAGAGTGAGTCTGCATCTTCATAAATGCCTTCAAAAAGAAGCAAAAACATATACATATTTCTTCTTCTGTCTCAGTCACTTTTGCAGGAGTAATTTATTGGGCTCAGGTCAGGGTTTAATTCAGGCTTTTGACCATTCCAGTTCAGCAGTTTCTGGTAAAAGGAAAATAGATTCTTCCTTTTCTAAAGAGGCTCAAGTTTATGAACCACAAAATAATTATGAACGGACAGATTTTATTTTATCTCCTCATCTGATTCTGATTCAGAGGAGAGTGAGGCTTCAGCCAGTCCCCTTAAAGGATTTTTTTCTCTCAAACTATTTCCGGAATCAATCAGATTTTTCATTGGGAACATAATGATATTCCACAGTTCCTAAGGAAATTGTATATTTATTTATTACAACTGGATTTTCTAGAACCTGCTCCAATTCCTCCTCTTTTAATGCACTAGAGAAATGTTTCTGTTATAGTCTCTAACTTGCATGACAGCCATCCTGCTGCCCCAAGTAATCAGGTAGATTGTACAAAGTTCCCCAGTCTTATAAATGATAATGCAGTCATCCCAGATGTAGCCCAACAGCTACTGCGTTAGTGAATCCAGCTGCTGCTAAACATTTTTTAATAACAGTCCCTTGGCTTCTGTCAATGATAGAGAAGCTTTTGATAGATTTGGGAAGAAAGTATATTCTTCCGCAACACTTGTTTTTAGAATTCTCAGCTATCAACTCACATGCTAAAGTTTATGTTTGCTTGTGCTGAGAATATGATGAATATTTTTGCTTTTGTTTCCTCTGCTGAAGAGAAATCTGGCTTATGTAATTTGGTTGCTTCTGTGTTTCAAGTGGCTACTCATTGTTTGAAATGTGCTTATGGTTCTGCTAATTCCACTTCCAGGTCTGTTGACAATGGAACTGCCATGCAGAGATTTGCTTGGTTGCATTCACAAAACCTTTCAGAAGATGGCAGAAGTAAAATTTTGAGATCAGCTTTTGGATAGAGAAATGTTTTTTGGATTTTCTTTTGCCTTTGTTTACCAGGTTTGTCTCAAGTGTGTTTAATAAAAAAAAAAAAAAAAAAAAAAACTTTTTTCACTGAAGACCTGGGGAGAAAAGCTTTGGCATATTACAAACATTTTTAAACAGACATTTAGTAATATACATGAACAGACATTAATATCCATTAACAATTACACATTCATTTGCTAAAGTGATTATACATTAGCAATTACACAATTTGCTAACAAGATTACATTCATATGTCATAAAGGCAACTATTACAGTATAAAAGCTACTTATGCATTAGTAGATGTTGAACACTGCACATTGAAATAGGTGTATTAGTGGGTTTTTCAAACAGATGATAGATCATGTGATTGGTGCTAAGAATTTAAAGAAATGGAGGTGAGGGAAGGACCTAGGTAGGAAAGAAAATGTTAATACTGTAGTTGGGAGGTGGTGTATAAGGTAGGTTTGTTGATAATTATAAATATGGCTATCATCATTATTATTAGAAGTATAGATGTGGGGGTGACCAGTGTCACAAAACTATATATTTCTGAGAGACACTAAAAGAATTCAGGTATTGGTGAATACAAGTTATAAGGCACAGGATTCTGAATGAAGAGAAATTGTTTGACTACATGGCAAGCCAAAGATAACAGTGGCATTTATCCTGGAGATATACAGGAGTAGATCTATTAATTTATTTACCAGGAACGTCTGACTTGGAACAAAGCCCACTTTCAGTGGAGGCCTGGGGGTGAAACACTCTAGATGCATGTCTTTGTAATGTGGGAAAAAACTGGAGGAAACCCACACAAACACAGGGAGGACGTGTGATTCCGGACAGAAATGCACTCCAGTCGAGAATTAAACCAGCGAACCTCTTGCTATGAGATGACAATGCTATCGCTGCACCACTGTGCCATCCCATTAACTTGATAGATGAAGTTTAAATTGTATTTTATGAGTTTACACAACTTCTGGGTTCTTCCATGATGCCTCCAACACCAGCTTTTCCATATTATTTGGTGGGGAGACCACAGATGAGGATGACTTATGGTACTGGAAGTCTCTTCAGGAATTATCTCTGATGGGAAGAACAGTTTGGGTGTTCCATTCCACATTATAATAATAATAATAATAATAATAATTTCAATGATCTAAATAACTTACTGAAATTTGAATCCTCAGGTGGAAGGGTAGGGGAGTCTGTCTTTCCATTTTCATCAATGTCTGGGCTGGGACATTCTGCAGGCACATGCTTACTCTTGCATTTGTACTTGTCTGACCACCTTGGGGGAAAGATACTGGGATGGAGGAAGGTGAAGGGCTAAACACAAGTTGGAATGCAAGAAAAGGGCCTCCAGTCTTCATTTATAGAAGTGATAGGGATTGGATAGCCATCAGAGGAAGCAACTGAGGTCCCAGTGCCCAGAAGGTCATTTTTCTAAGCCAAAAGGGGGGCATGCAGACATGCCTTCATTGTCAAAGTATGGACCATACCTTAGTCTTGCTGTTCCAATAATGACTTCATCATGAAGAAAATAAAATGTCCCAAGGCCATGTGCCAAAAGTTAAGTTGGCATTGACATGAAAACTGTTGTTAGCCTTGATGTCAACACTGAAAAGTTGACCTTGGAGTTGGACTCATTGGACCTGAGTGCAGGACCAGACACCAACCTCCGAAGTGTTGAGTCTTGAAACTGATGCTCAAGGCTCTATCACCTGACCCAGACAGAGCAGTCAGCATTGTGAAGGTCAAAGGCTGAAGACTCCAGAGCTGGGACTGCAAATGACTCAGAGAAGACCATCAATATTGAACCCAGCATCAGATGGTCAACAGTTGAGTGAATAGGTACCAAGACCTGGCAGTTTCTTGCCAAGAAAAGCTGGGATCCTCATGAAGAAAAGTTTGGGAGTGCAGCTCTACTCAGTCCAGTGTTAACAGGGGAGGAGGTGTGGAAATGCATCTGCTACACAGACAGAAAAGGGTTTCCAACTTTTATTATAGTCTATATCAATGATAAATGATATTATAGGTCTAGTAATACCATTTCCAGCTTAGAAATGATAAAAAATGTTGCTGGATTTGAAATCTTTTGAAACTGATAGACCCATACCTCTCAACCTCTTAGAGCAAGAAATCTGGACAAAGCCATAAATGGGGGGGGGGGCAAAGGCCCAACAACTGGGGCAATTTATAAATATTGCTCTTACAAACCTAGAAAGTTGATACCATAGCAGGCTTTGTGTTAGAATGTGTTTTCTGAAGAGTATGAAGTCTGAAACTCAAACATCTGCCATTATTTTCTGACGTTAATTTTCAATGACTTGCCAATGGTTTGCTAGGAAACCATAATTTTATGAAAAATGGACCAGAAATATGAGGCAAAAATCTGCACATTCTGTGAAAATCTGTACAATGCAGAGATATGGATAGATCCAAAGGGTAAGTGAAGACCTCTAGATTGTGTTTCCTACTGGGGATAGGAGCCTCCTGCTCTGAAACCGCTGACACTTTAGAAAAAGTGGCCGAAGTTGAAGGAACAGCCCTCAAGGCTTCATGATCAGCAGCAGCCTTCAGCTTTTCCAACACTAGATGGTTATATTTGTCTTTCACTGAAAAGCTTGAAGAAGGCAAACATCTTGCAATCCACTGAGAAATGTGGCACCCAAAGACATTTTAAATGTTTACAGCAGAGCCAGCCTTAATAGTTGCAAGGCCCAATTTTGACCATTGTTGTGGGGCTCTTCAGCTAATGCCCCAATCTGCTATTCCAACAATCCATACACTTGTTAACTTCCTGGACTTAAGACTATTTCAGATTAAATAAAATTGTATTTATTTTATTAATTAAGGTTATTTTTAAAAAAAATGCAACAAACTGCTGTTAAATTGAGTAAGTGGACACTTAGATGCAGCTCTTTTTCCAACATATCTCAGGACAGAAGGGTATCGGTAAGGATTACATGCAGGGATGATTTAGAGTAGTCACTAGGCATCATGTTTTGGCAGGTGGGAGTACATTGGAATGTTGTAAGGAAACCTACATGGATATGGGGAGAACATTCAAAACCTGACAGTGTGTTCAATTTTCTATAATACACTTCTACCACCAAAATACCAGTGTAGTCCAGCTCTCTCTAGCTTTAAATTGTTGATTGTCCTCCTTTTTTATGTGACTTCGAAGATGATACTCCTGCAGTACATTTATGAATCAACTGTTTTTGTTAACTGTTTTCTACTTTCAGCCATCTGAATATTTTTTTCCTGTTCAACTCTGTCTCCCAACACTCAGCACTCACAAATCATGTTTCACTTCTCTGGGGTTATTTTTTTCCTATCTGTGATTGCCACAAGCATTTCTTTTTCTGTTGAACTGGTAATATTCTGTCACACATCCTAGTAATCCAAAGATACTTCAAACCACACTATTTGTTACATTTTTATAGGTGTATATTTATTTATTTATTGATGTATGTTTATGCTTACAGTGTTTCTTTTCATATTCTCTGAGAATGACTATTCCACACAGTTATTTCTTGTAAATATATTTAACAACCAATCATAAACTCTATGTCAGCAAGAGAAACAAAAGAAAACTTAGTAAGACCTAGCATTTTCAAGTTAAGTCTGGTCTTATTATCTTCCAAGACAATAACCAGAATAGTCCACAAAACCAAATAATTAATCTGACCAGTTTTAGTTTGAAACCCTGCTGAGCAATCAGCAATGGCAACTGACTACTGTGGGAGTGTGAGCAGCTAACACTGTGAGCCAGACATGAGGTATGAAGATGCAGCTGCTACTAATACAAAACTGCGCATAAACCTCTATGCCACCAGATGGATAGCTAAATGGCTCATGGATAGGGCACATGTTGTTAGAGTGGAGGAATCCACATACAGCAAGAGGCCAGGCACCAGTGAAGTACCACAGGGCTCAGTGTTGGGCCCTTCCTGCTCAGAATATACTTTTCAGATGTCAAGGCTGATCAAATTTCATGATGACTGTCCAAATGATGTTGATATCCTACTAAATGGTCTGATTCAGACTAAAGATTTGTGTTAAAACCATGGCTTAAAACTTAATGCAAAGAACTGCATAATACTCTTTGGGAAATCAAATACCCATGCAAATTACAGCAGTGATAACACCCTCACCCCCCATTAAGAGTGGACCCAGTGGTGACAGATCTGGGTGCTCAGATAGATAGCAATCTGAACTTTGACCACCATGTGTTCTCAGTGGTGAGTAAATCCTTTTATGTGGTTCAGCTTTTAAGTAAGGTCATGGCAACCAGTATATAAGGATGTCATAGTGCTACTGTATTCATCCCTCATCAGACCAATAATTGAGTGCAATGCACCCTTGGCACGTACCTCGCCGGGCACCTGCCACAATTGAAGCATCCTCAGAGGTTTCTCGCCAAAAAGTACAGGGTATAACTAACTTGCCAGATGTGGAATGATTAAAAGCTCTATCAATATATTCAGTTTCCTGCTGATTACTGATGGGTGCTTTGTGCCTAACCTACTGACCTACAAGGCAGTTTCTGACCCAGCCCTGCTGGAAATGTTGCATACTTGCAAAACTAACTGCACAAGGGTTACCTGCTCCAAAGATCTAAAGCTTATCTCTGACGTGAATAGGTCATGCTAGAGAGACAGATATGTGTCCCAAGGATTGCCCCTCCTCTGGAATAGGCTTCCTGTTCATCTGAAGCAGACCTCTTCTCTGACCATCTTCAAGCTCACTCTGGATAACATGAGTCACAATGCATCATAGAAAATGATGAAGTTTAAATCACATGGGATCACCCATTACCAACAGTTCAAAAGATAGATGCTAGAAAACCAGATATAGTGGTCCATGAAAAGAAGACAAAAGCAGCATTGATCCCTGAAATCACCAAACCCAGTGACTACAGTGGTCTTACATACAGAGAGATACAAAGTCATAAAATATCAGGATCTGCAGACAGAAATGAGAGTAATGTGGAAGAAAGATACCCAGACAGCCCCAATAGTAGTAGGAGCAATGGGTCTTATATAAAATAATCTACAATCATATTTAGATATATTAAACTCTCCTTACTGGCATGACTGGAACAGTGGCAGCATAATATAAGCAAAACTCTCTTTACCAGCATGACTGAAACAGCGGCAGCATAACATAAACAAAACTCTCCTTACTGGCACAACTGGAACAGTGGCAGCATAACATAAACAAAACTCTCCTTACTGGCATGACTGGAACAGTGGCAGCATAATATAAGCAAAACTCTCTTTACCAGCATGACCGAAACAGCGGCAGCATAACATAAACAGAACTCTCCTTACTGGCATGACTGGAACAGCAGCAGCAGCAGCGTAACATAAACAAATCTCCTTACTGGCATGAATGGAACAGTGGCAGCATAACATAAACAAAACTCTCCTTACCAGCATGACTGAAACAGCGGCAGCATAACATAAACAAAACTATCCTTACTGGCACAACTGGAACAGCGGCAGCATAACATGAACAAGACTCTCCTTACTGGCATGAACAAAACAGCGGCAGCATAACTCCTGTAAAACAGCTAGTTTAGTTACCATCCAGCTAGTTTAACTTCTGTGTTAGTGTGCGATGCATGGGTCCTCCTTTACCATGTATGAATCCATGTTAGCATGAAAACTCTATTTCTTCCCAACAGGTCTTGCAGCTGTAAAAGTGGGGAGTTACCCCCTCCCCCTCGTGCTATTGTTCCAGTCCTCATGACTTTATAACATCAATCTTTAAAATCTGTCCCTATTTTTGGATGTTTGTTCCCCCCTCCCATTATTTTAGGCTTTGTCCAGATTTCTTGCTCCAAGTACCAGGTTTCACCACTGATAGTGAGCTGCAGCTGCGAGAAGTGACTTCAATTGTTGTATTATTATGATAGAATATTGTATTTATTTATTTATTTTTTCATGAAAGAGGATTTGGAGAAAATTTTTTTTTTTTTCGGGAGGGGTAACCCAAATGCAATGTATGCATACTGCCACCTTTTTTTTTACAAAAACAGGTACTGATGATATTTAATAAGTAACACACTATACAGATGTTCCTATATATCCCACAAAATATACTGTTGCTATTCCTATCTGCTGCTTTCTCTGTCTCTCTGTTCACCCCTTCTTCTTCAGTAAATTGTCACTATGCTTCAGTTGTGTTATTTAAATAAGAAAAATACTATAAATCCCGTACCAAAGAGCAGCTTGTGACCACTGGAGTAATAAAATAAGTATATCCAAATATACAAACCAACAGCAGCAGTCAACATATATGGCAAACGTATATAGTTCTGAATATCACCCTCCCTGAAATTAGGAAAAATCATGTCAATAACCATAAACTGGTACTTATGTTTTTAAATACATGTTTATGGAGACACTATCCCCAGGATTCACGAATCCACCGTGTAAGACTAAATTAGTCTTCCATGCCAGTCTAAGAGTAAGACAGCAGCGCACCATGCATATTAATGAGGGCACGCTGCCTCAACTCTAAGGCTAACGCGGAGCATGCACGAGTGCAGGGGGCATGTATTCGGACTGCCGAGCAGTCCAAAAATCCACGCCTCTGCAAGTCTCTCAATTGGGAAATGTCAACTGACATGAGCGAGTCCGCTCAAATGTCTACATACCTAACACTACACTCCCCCACATTCTAAACCCCTGTACAATTATAAAATGCAAAACTTTTATTTTTGTTTTTTATTATTCCCGATATAGCTGCCCGTATTTACGCGTGTTTGCGTGGGTTTGCCCATTGCTTAGCTACAGTTAGCAGTTTAGACATCGAAGAGGATAATAAGAAACTTATATGCAAATTAAGCAAAATAGCAATAGTGTAGTGGTAGAGCCTTTGCATAAAGAGGAAGCATTCCCGGTTCGAGTCCCACCACTCCCCTTCCTATTTTCTGTTGGAAATCTGTATATAAAAATAATTCCTGACATTTATCATTTAAATTTTAGTAAAAAGCATTGAAATGGCCTATGTAGTAGTGAACGAATTTTATATATATGTGTATATATATATATATATATATATATATATATATATAAAAGAAGGTGAAATGGTTATACATACTGATGAATGCATAAGTAACATATCTTTAGCAATGTGATGCACTGCTAAGCAAAGTTTACCAGTATTAAGCATATTTAAGTATAATTGCTCATAGCTTAGCACTGCTTTAACTAGCGCAATAGCTTTGCGCGGAGCTGTGCATCACGCAAACTAGCGCAAACAGAACATATTTGCATGTAGCTGCGCAATGCACTAACTAGCGTAACGTCGGGCAACTTCAGGCAATGTAGAGCATCATAGGGCAACGTAGAGCAACGTTGGGCAAAGTTGAGCAAAGTCAGCTAAACACAGCCACACCTCCTAGCCGGTCTGGCCAGTAGTAAAATAAAAAGCAATGACAGGCCTCGAACCCGGAATACTGTGTACCATAATCACAGTACTGAACCACTAAGCCATGACAGCTTTTCATAAGCATGCACTTTCAATGCACACATACATATCAATGGAAGTTTACCCATTGCTAAGCAGGTGTGCCTTCAGCTGAGTTTTTTTCAAAACTGGCCAATCACAAATAAGTGTGGGAAATGATGCATATTTAAGCTCCATAGGCAGGAATACTTGCCATAACTGGTTGTAGCTCCCATCTGCAGGCAGCAATGGCCGGTGCTGGAGAGGGCTCTCATTTTCGAGTGCAACGTTGGGGCATTGAGGAGTCAAAAGTAATGGTTTGGCTCCTTGTCCATAATCATGAGGATAGACTCCTTCGGGGCCAGTACCAGGGCACCCAATACAAAGTGAAAGCCTGGGACCATCTAGCTCATGAACTCACCAGTGCCACAGGTGTCCCTTCGACTGGTGAGCAGGTCAGACACCACCACGCAGACCTGAAGAGATGCAAGGTGGGTCAACTGGATCAGTGGATCCAGGAGGCCCATGAGATGGAAAATGCCCCACTACTGAGTAAGTAGCCATGGAATTAAGTATGTACGAATTGCTATTCTAGTCTATACTATGGATAGGTATGTCTTAATATCACTTCATTGACTTTACAGCTGCAGGTGTCTGTGCTAAGAATCAGCAAGCCTATGCAGATAGGCTGCTAAGGCTGTGCCACCAGGCAGGTTAGTAATTATCCAGCTTGTACTGTTATGTAAAATAAATGAGAGAGCCTGAAAAAAGTGTTTTAACACAATAAATAAAGGTATAATAATTCTCTAATAATTATTCTGCATGTACTGTTATATAAAATAAATGAAAGAGCCTCTAGAAAAGTGTTATAAGTCTTTAATAAAGGTATAATTCCTAGAGTGTGTCTGCGTCATTTTCTTTGATATGTTGTTGTACTCTTGCATTATAGAAATAGTACTGTTGTGTTAAGCACTGTTAACACACAGTTGGGTAGGCCCATATAAAGTGGATGAAGGGAGTGCCAGTAGCTTTTAAGCATATTTGCAGTCCTCAACTGTTGGTTCATGCCCAGCATGTACAGGTTAATCTGGCACATGAGTAGCTTGGTATTGTGTTCCCCAAAAATGTCATTGTGCTGGCAGAAATGTAGGGAGCTGTTAACATATAACTGATAATTTCACCTAAACATATCTAGATAAGTATAGGAAAGTATTGCTGTCAGTGTACCATCTCAGCAGTAGTGTGTCTGAGCAACTCACAAAATATGTAACAGTAACATCTGCATCCCGGACAGTTTGTATGTCAGATACAGCCCATGTATGTAAAGATCTAGAAAAACCCATTTCCCAATTTAAGGACAATTGGGTAGTGTAATAATACATGTAGGGGACATATAACTGCAGTTAATAGGAATGTAGTGTAAACTAGAAGGATATATAAGTTGTTAATGGAGCTATCATTTTCCACCCTACTGTATGTGGGTAGGTTGACAAGTTGATGCTGAAATAAATTAGGTTTTACCTCATATCATGCGTTCCGGCCCCAAAACCCGGACCACTCCACAAAAGGAGGGGGTGTATCCATATTCATAAAGGATACTCACACCTCCAGGTTGGTGGCAACGCATGAAGCTTCGGAAACCATCCAGGTGCAACTAACAATAGGCAAAACTGCTCTACAAATTGTAGCATGCTACAGGCCACCCTCTCAAACTCAGGAACCCCACACAGCCTTCCTGAAGACACTGGAGGGTATAAATGTATCTCCAAACACCATCATATTGGGTGACTTCAACTACCCGAATATAGACTGGGAACATTACTCAAGCCCTAACTTTCTAGCCCAACGGTTCCTGGAGTTCATAAATTCAAATGCCATGGAACAGCTAGTCACTGTTCCCACGAGGAGAAAATATACTAGATCTCATTGTCACAAACATGGGGACAAAATGCTCCACACCGAAGTATATCCCTCATTGGTGAGATCTGATCATAAACTAATCTCACTGGAAATCCACATCCGCCCCACCCCAAACAAAAGACCATAGTGAAGAACTTCTCTAAAGCAAACTTCACACTACTCAAGACTGGTGTGGTATCCTTCAAGGCCCCTGAGTCAGAGGAAACCACAACCCAAGCTGCGGAAGCCCTTACAAATGCCTTCTATGAACACCTCCAGGACTGCATGGATCAGGCAATCCCAAATAAAACCAAGACTCTTTCCACAAAGGGCAAACGTCCAGTCTGGTGGACCCCAGCCATTAACAAACTTTACAATAAGAGGAGAAAGCTATTACATGATAGAACAAAATCCATAAAAGGGAAGTCACCCCTGATCATTATTAGTAAAAAATACGAGCACTCATAAAATCAACTAAGGCCAATTTTGAGAGAAAAATTGCCATGGATTCAAAGGACAATCATAAGGCCTTTTTCAGCTATGTTAGGAACCTGGGTGGAAACTCACAGATATGCTCAGAATTAGTCCAAAATGATACAAAAATCACTGAACCCACAGACATTGCCAACATACTGGCAGACAGGTTCAGTGCAAACTTCACCCCTCTCCCCTAAAGGAGAGATAACTATCCCAGCCGAGTGTAGCCTCCCGGACATCTCAAATGCGCAGGTGAAAGCTGCTCTCTCTAAAGCTAAAAACACAGCATCAATGGGACGGATGGTGTCCCCGGCTGTGTGCTACGAGCTAAATGAGGAATTAAACCCGCACATAAGGCAGCTGTTTAATCTCAGCCTTACCACAGGATACGTGCCCAAGGAGTGGCGTGCGGCAACTGTGGTCCCACTCCACAAAGGTGGCGCCTCACGGACCCTGGTAATTACGCCCCATAAGCTTAACAAGTCTAGTCTGCAAAGCTATGGAGAGGATCATAATGGAGCTCATAAACAAAGATATAGGGGACTTGCAGACATTGGACCCGACCCAGTTTGGCTTTGTCAAGGGAAGATCATGCCTTTTGAACTTGGTCGACTTCTTGAAATAGTCACCAAGGCCATTGATGAGGAAAGGCAGTCCATACAGCCTACCTTGACCTTGCAAAGGCTTTGACACAATACCCCACTCGGTATTGTAGAAAAACTTACCAGCTTAAATGTAAACCCATATGTCACAAGATGGGTTGCAAACTGGCTTAAGGACAGAACCCACAGGGTTAGAGTTGCTGGCGCTGTGTCAGACTCCAAGCCGGTCACAAGTGGTGTCCCACAGGGCTCGGTCCTTGGCCCCTATTGTTTGGCATCTACTTCTCAGAAGTACAGGCCAACATGGGAGGACTTTGGCTGACAAAGTTTGCAGATGACTGCAAACTGGGCGCCATAGTGGAAAGTGCATCGACACTGATATCCTTCAGAAGGGACTCACGGAAACAGATAGCTAGTGCCAGAGCCATGGCCTGAAGTTAAACGCCAAAAATGTATAGTCATACCCTTCGGGAAAAACAAGGTAACCCCAAGCTACCATATAGGTGGCAATCCACTAAGCACAGAAGAGGTTATCAGGGACCTGGGGACCCAGGTTGACAGTGGCCTTTCTTTGACACTCACATTGCTAAAGTGGTTAGAAAGACCTTCTACATTGCCCACCTGATCATGAAGGGATTCACATCCAGATCTAGTGAGGTCATTGTTCCCCTGTACTCTTCACTTATCAGACCAATGATCGAGTACAATGCCCCATTCGGGATGTATCTCACCCGACATCTGCAGCAATTGGAGAGACCCCAAAAGTTCCTCACCAAAAGGATAAAGGGACTCCAAAATCTGTCATATGCTGCCAGATTGAAGAAACTCCAGCTCTATTCAGTCGCATACCGCCTGCTCAGAGGTGACATGTGCCTGACATACAAGGCCATGTCCAACCCGGAATTAATGGACATGCTCCACCTCAAAAATCCAAATCCACCAAAACCACTAGAGCAAGCGACTTAAACCTTAGCACGGATATAAATAGGACGTGCTGGAGGGATAGATTTATCACTCAGAGACTCCTATGCTGTGGAATAAAATCCCGGTCCATGTGAGGCAGAGCACCTCGCTGACTCTGTTCAAGAGAAATCTAGACCTGTGGATGGGAGATCGTAGGTTTACCCCGGGAATCATCTCTGGGTCACTGCTGGACAGAGGCACAACAAACTAATGGGCACAGTATTTTTTCATATAAGGGGTGGCGTAAGCCACAATAATTTGGGCTAGGCTTATAAATGCCTTAGGGCAGATAGCCTAGTATAAACCTATGAACCTATGAACCTAAATATATCATGCATCAGAATGAGTGAATGTAAATGAAAAATAGGAATGCCATAATACAAAACCTGTTCTGTGGAACTTTACCAGCAGTTGTTGTGGAATTGCATTACATGACTGTGATAAGAGAACCAGCCATTCTAGCAGGAAATAATGTTATAGCAGCACTTTACAACCCACACACAGTATCATAGCAGGACAAACAGTGGCATATCTGATTAGGGCAGAGGACATACATCCCAACTGTGACTACTTTTCAGGGATATCCCTGATTTTGAAACATATGTTAGCTGTGTCCCTCTGAATCCCTCTGAAAAGTACTGATGTTAGGCAGAAAGGTGGGGTATTACACTTAATGAATAATGACAATAATAAGAGTTAGACACCGCTTGTACTTCAGAAAAGGTGTAGTAATCCATATGCACTGGTTCTCTCAAAGTCTCCACTTACTGTCTCTATTATTTTGAACGTGTACCTCACTTTTACCTACCTTTCCCTGATTCTGTTCAAATATGTACCTGAGTGTTTCAGAGGCCTGGCAGAGGCAGAAACACACAGGCATATCAGCTTTTCTGCTGTTACACACTGTGCAAATAGCTTTGGAAGGAGTTCCACAAGAATACCCTTATGTAGGTGTACAACACTGAAATACCAAAGGATGTAGCCATGTACTGGTAGCAACTGACTGTAACAATGCCATTGTAACAGTGCTGGAAAGACCTGTGCATTGCACAGACAAAGAATAACAGGCTACCATCTGGCTACCATCTGGATAGGTCCACAGTTGGGAGCTATGCAGACAGACTAATTGCCTTGATAAACTAACAGGTACACAGCAATCCTTTACTTCCAGCAAGATAACATTCACACAATAATACATAATGCTCTCCATACGTCTGCATCCCTACCCAAATGTACAATATACCTGTGTGTTCAGGGTCTGCCAAGGATGTAGGTAGGCATGCTCAGTACTGGAATTGTCCAGTTTTCACGAGCAGCCTGTGCTAATGTCAACACTAAAAAAGCACAAACAGTTCAGAAGTGAGTACATTAATATTCACAGTATAGCAGTTCACAAACAGTTCATGTGCCAAACGAATACATCTCAATAACTACTTTTGTATGGCAGTTAATTGTATAAGTAGAAAAGAAACTACATACTCCCATGTATCTTGTGTTAGCATTTGCAGGGGTGAGTACACTTCTACACTGACAAGTGTGTACTGGAAGTGGCAACATTCAGCTCTGAGTACAACATTTAAATCACTGGCTACACCCCTAGCTTCAGATATAAGAACTATACCAACCTTCTGACTTAAACAATGGTGTCCACAGCAAACAAGTATGAGCCCCACTTTGGAAAGCTGAAAGGGCTATGCCTACCTGACTTAGCAATTTATAGCATTGGGTTGCTATGACAGTGAGTACTGCAATTACCACACAGCAGGCTGCATGCCTTTACCAAGTGGTGGCCACCAATTGGTGCAGAGGCCATCACATGCGCATGTGCAGATACCTTGCAATTACCAAGTGGTGGCCACCAATTGGTGCAGAGGCCATCACATGCACATGTGCAGATACCTATAAAAGCAGGCTGTACTTGCTGCCCACACACACAATCACTCCATTGCAGACACTGAGAGAGAGAGAGAGAGAGAGAGAGAGAGAGAGAGAGAGAAAGAGAGAGAGACATTAACAGCAAAATAACATGAGTCACAATGCATCATAGAAAATGATGAAGTTTAAATCACATGGGATCACCCATTACCAACAGTTCAGAAGATAGATAGATGCTAGAAAACCAGATATAGTGGTCCATGAAAAGAAGACAAAAGCAGCATTGATCCCTGAAATCACCAAACCCAGTGACTACAGTGGTCTTACATACAGAGAGATACAAAGTCATAAAATATCAGGATCTGCAGACAGAAATGAGAGCAATGTGGAAGAAAGATACCCAGACAGCCCCAATAGTAGTAGGAGCAATGGGTCTTATATAAAATAATCTACAATCATATTTAGATATATTACCAGTACATGTAACCCCATACAAATTGCAGAGGGAGTCATTAACGGGCACATTGCAGGTGCTGTGAAGAGCATGTTTGGCTGACATCAAAGACTGAAACAAAACTAATTTCATGAAGTTTAATCATACTTTGACTGAGGAATGGGGAGCATTCCCGTCATGGTATTAGAAACCCAAAAGACTTGGAGAAATTAAAAAAGGGAGAGACCAATAAATGGAAAATTGCAAATTCATTCCAGGGGTGGTGCCCATGTTCCGTATGGACAGAGGCAGTCTGTAAAATTGTGAAAATCATGCTTGTGGACCCTTGTTATCTTTCCCCTTGGGGTAGAAAATTGGGTAAAATCTGGGTAAAACTGGCTGGGCTTGTAAGGGCTCTTGAGCTGTTAGCCTAGTAATCTCCTGTGAACCTATGAGCTTATAATACTGGACTAGCCACTTGTGCAGTATATGACAGGAAATATTATCTGTTCAGTAACAAGACTTGTTACCACTATAGAGGAAAGAATACCGGTAGGAAAATACTTTGCACGTTGCTGTAGTGTAACTTAAGCAGATGTTTGGACCACATAAGGTATAATGATCCTGTCACAGCATAATGCAGGGCCCCCTGAAGGAGTGGGGGTCCACTTGAGCCAAATTGATCTAAGACTGGCTCTGATTTAGAGTGTCTGGCTTATAGGTAAGTTTCCTCCCTGCACTTGTACTTCCTGAAATCTTTTGACTCCTTGTGGTCCTTTTCTTTTTTCCATAATGAAGTGCCATTGAAAAATAAAATAAATAGCATCAGAAAACAACTAACACTTGACAGGCTTGAAGAATGACAATGACGCTGTTGCAGCTTTAACTACAGCTTCACAGATCTTTGAAAATGTCAGTGAAACTGCTACAATTTAATCACAGCAAACAAACACCAAGGAAGATGCCATGACAACAAAAAGTAATCTTAAGTATGATGTAAACATGTCAGTAATTGGGGAAAATGCCACTACATTGTAGAAAATGAACAAACTAATCTTGAAAGTGGAAAAAAGTTCTACAAGAAAGACAGGAACAGAAAAACACTCAGGATATCCTGCTGGCATTTTCTGATTTTGACTGGCTAGAAGAACAACTGAAGAGATGTGTAAAGGAGCCTTTGACAGCACAGCACTGTGGGTAAGGGTGAAGGTTTTTTTTCTATTCTGAGAAAGTTTTCTTAGCCAAGATAAGACTTGCTGGTTTTAGTACTAGTGATAGAGGATGGAACTCTAGTCTTATATCTATGATTATTCTTTCCACAACAATGTGTGCATGTCAAACTGATGAGTTAGTAATTATCTAGATAAAAAGTAGTTACTCCCCCTCCCCCCTTTTGTGATTAGGATCCACCGCTGATTATTGCCATGTTTATGGTATGGACACATCTTTCAGCCTTCTTTCAGAAAGTACTGTAATGGGGGTCAAACAAATTTATTTATAACTCTACAAAGGAAAGCCCTCAAAAATATTATTGGGTAATACGGAATTAGTACTTTTGATTTTAATCATGGCTGTTAAAGTGTATTTACCTCTGAACTCCAATAATTCATGTAGGTAACCTATATACCCATGTGTCTGGTGCTCTAAAGTAGCAGAAAACACTGATACAGAGTTATTCTGCTACCAAGAAGGATAAGGTTAGTAAGCCAGAAATTCAGCAACATGGGATATGCACAAGTAGTCTGCTGCATTTAACCTACAGTTTAACTGTTTGCATACGGTTTAATACATTAAAATGCTACAACAACAGGATTGCACTCAAAAATTACATCAGTATTGTCTATAAGGTTAGGAGCCAAACAACTGACAACAATCTTAGCTAGGTCAGAACTTGACCACTATTTGCTAGTGTATACTATCCATAAAGCCTAGCAGCACTGGGCCAGTAAGATACTGGCCTGCTGGTGTCCAGTTGCCCTGTTTGGGTCACCTGGGATAGCTCTGTTGAGCGAAAGCTGAATGGAAAAAAAACTATCAATCTGCCAAACATTAGTTAGGGATTGCAACACTTGATATAGGTTCACTGACAGGACATGACTTGGGGTGCATGACATGATGGTAAAGAGTAGGCTGGACATTTTCTTTATCCATAAAACAAGATGGAAGGGCAGTGCAGCAAAGCTACTTGGCCTGGGATCCAGAGTCTACTACTCAGGGGATGACATACTAGAAATAATGTGGGAATTGTGATGAGGGAGAGGCTTCATAAGACAGTAAAGGATACCATCAGAATTAATGATAGACACATAGCAGTCAGACTCAGGCAGTGTTCATGATCTCAGCCTATGTCCCACTATAGGGTTGTAATTGCAAGGAAAATAGTGTATTATTCTTGCAACAGTTACAGGGTGTGTTATATAAGGCAGGACAACATTAGTTTATGTTGATATTGTGAGACCAGAATGACATTTTGGGACAAACAGAACAGGATATGAGGACTGCCTAGGTCCACATTTGTAAAGGATATGAGGACCGCCTGGGTCCACATTGGTAGAAAACATGAATAAAGAAGAAGAGGAGGACATGTCTGGAAAATTGCTTGATGGTGACCAAGAAATAAGAAACCATTCTTGCAGCTAACTGGGGTAGCAATGGGGACCCCAGTAGCTAACACCTATGCAAACTTAGTACTATATCAATGGGAGAAGCATTTCATATTAAGCAATTACAATAATTTAAATAACAAAGTTAAATTTTACAGAAGATTTGTATATGACTGTTTTTTTTATTTGGAATGGTAGTAATGATGAACTGCATAATTATATTAAATATTTAAATGCCACAACTGATTTTTTAAAGTTTAAAATGATCTCTTCATCTGATAGTATAGTATTTTTAGACATTCAATTATATAAAAAATGAATAAAATAGAAACTATGATCTATAAGAAAGAGATGAATGCTAATAGGTATGTTAGAAGAAATAGTATGCATGCGCCACATACTTTTAAAGGAATGAGGCACAATTAATAAGGGCCAGTAAATTTAATTGATTTATTTAAATGAGATGAAACAAGAATTTATAAGGAATGGTTACTCCTCGAGTTACATAGACACCATTTATGAAGAGGTTAGAATAGGTAGGAAAGACAAGTATAAACCTATTTTTAGTCAGAGAATGACAGAATTAGTACAGATACCCAATGAGAAAAATGAACTTATTAGATATATAACTACTTATAATATAAATACTAAAGAGGTGTGTGACATTATAGAAAGAAATTGTCTTATACTATTAGCAATGCCGCAAATCAAAGAACTAATAGGTTTAAAACCTAGATTCTCATATAGAAATCAAGAAACATTAAAACAAAAACTATGTTATAAAGACTTTAAAGTTGAGAAAGTTTTATACCAGCATAAAAATGCAACACTGAAATGCCATAATTGCAGTTGCTGTACAGATATATACGATTTAACAAATGAATTTGAACATCCTATTACTAAAAATAAATATAATTTTAAATGTTCAGCTAACTGCAATACATCACAAATAGTATATCTTGCAACATGTACATTCTGTACAGCATTTTATGTTGGTAAGACAACTAGGAAGTTAAGAGAACGTATTATAGAGTATAAATCGGAAATTATAAGGAAAGTAATTACTAATGCTCTATATAAGCATATTATGGACAATGTCACACACACTTTTAAATTTAGAGGTATATGTACAATAATTACAGGTATTAGAGGAGGAGATATGAACAATGCCTTAGAACTAAGAGAGTATGAATGGATCACTAGGTTACAGGCAGACACACTACCAGGTCTAAATAATACAGTTAGCATAAAGCCGGTATTGGTAAAAAGACAGAGAGAAAATATTTGAGAATATATTTTTATTATGGTCTCTTTATTAAAGTATTTATGACATGCATATATTTAAGAATTTATATTTCATAATGATTTTTTCTTGATTGAATGTCTATGAAATATGAAGTAATATTTGTTATGCAGTCTGCATATAGTAACGTGTATAAAAGAAGTTTTACAAGAAATATATTTTGTATAGGGAGATCTTAGGGTAATGCAAATGTATTTATTTATACATGTGCAAATAGATGTAATTAATTATATTATATGAATAGTAAGGGACAATTTAATTATTTTAAAATGTTTTTGTGCATGTTAGTATAGTTTTAAATAATTTAAATAGTTAATTGCAAGTTAAATATGTTAGGCTAGCTAGATCATGTGATTTTATCTGTACCCCTATTTAATGTTGTGAAAAACGTCATTGTTTTCATGTACTAATGAAGGGTGGTGAGCCCAAAAGCTTTACTTATTACATTTTGGCATTTAAGTGTGTTTTGGAGATATTTTTTGCAGTATTCATCAAGAGTTTTGTCATGACTGGAACAGTGGCAGCATAACATAAACAAAACTCTCCTTACCAGCATGACTGAAACAGCGGCAGCATAACATAAACAAAACTCTCCTTACTGGCATGACTGGAACAGCGGCAGCGTAACATAAACAAATCTCCTTACTGCCATGACTGGAGCAGTGGCAGTATAACATAAACAAAACTCTCCTTACCAGCATGACTGAAACAGTGGCAGCATAACATAAACAAAACTCTCCTTACCAGCATGACTGAAACAGCGGCAGCATAACATAAACAAAACTCTCCTTACTGGCATGACTGGAACAGCGGCAGCGTAACATAAACAAATCTCCTTACTGCCATGACTGGAGCAGTGGCAGTATAACATAAACAAAACTCTCCTTACCAGCATGACTGAAACAGCGGCAGCATAACATAAACAAAACTCTCCTTACCAGCATGACTGAAACAGCGGCAGCATAACATAAACAAAACTCTCCTTACCAGCATGACTGAAACAGCGGCAGCATAACATAAACAAAACTCTCCTTACTGGCACAACTGGAACAGTGGCAGCATAATATAAGCAAAACTCTCTTTACCAGCATGACCGAAACAGCGGCAGCATAACATAAACAGAACTCTCCTTACTGGCATGACTGGAACAGCAGCAGCAGCAGCGTAACATAAACAAATCTCCTTACTGGCATGAATGGAACAGTGGCAGCATAACATAAACAAAACTCTCCTTACCAGCATGACTGAAACAGCGGCAGCATAACATAAACAAAACTATCCTTACTGGCACAACTGGAACAGCGGCAGCATAACATGAACAAGACTCTCCTTACTGGCATGAACAAAACAGCGGCAGCATAACTCCTGTAAAACAGCTAGTTTAGTTACCATCCAGCTAGTTTAACTTCTGTGTTAGCATGCGATGCATGGGTCCTCCTTTACCATGTATGAATCCATGTTAGCATGAAAACTCTACTTCTTCCCAACAGGTCTTGCAGCTGTAAAAGTGGGGAGTTACCCCCTCCCCCTCGTGCTATTGTTCCAGTCCCCATGACTTTATAACATCAGTCTTTAAAATCTGTCCCTATTTTTGGATGTTTGCTCCCCCCTCCCATTATTTTAGGCTTTGTCCAGATTTCTTGCTCCAAGTTCCAGGTTTCACCACTGATAGTGAGCTGCAGCTGCGAGAAGTGACTTCAATTGTTGTATTATTATGATAGAATATTGTATTTATTTATTTATTTTTTCATGAAAGAGGATTTGGAGAAAAATTTTTTTTTTTTTCGGGAGGGGTAACCCAAATGCAATGTATGCATACTGCCACCTTTTTTTTACAAAAACAGGTACTGATGATATTTAATAAGTAACACACTATACAGATGTTCCTATATATCCCACAAAATATACTGTTGCTATTCCTATCTGCTGCTTTCTCTGTCTCTCTGTTCACCCCTTCTTCTTCAGTAAATTGTCACTATGCTTCAGTTGTGTTATTTAAATAAGAAAAATACTATAAATCCCGTACCAAAGAGCAGCTTGTGACCACTGGAGTAATAAAATAAGTATATCCAAATATACAAACCAACAGCAGCAGTCAACATATATGGCAAACGTATATAGTTCTGAATATCACCCTCCCTGACATTAGGAAAAATCATGTCAATAACCATAAACTGGTACTTATGTTTTTAAATACATGTTTATGAAGACACTATCCCCAGGATTCACGAATCCACCGTGTAAGACTAAATTAGTCTTCCACGCCAGTCTAAGAGTAAGACAGCAGCGCACCATGCATATTAATGAGGGCACGCTGCCTCAACTCTAAGGCTAACGCGGAGCATGCACGAGTGCAGGGGGCATATATTCGGACTGCCGAGCAGTCCAAAAATCCACGCCTCTGCAAGTCTCTCAATTGGGAAATGTCAACTGACATGAGCGAGTCCGCTCAAATGTGTACATACCTAACACTACACTCCCCCACATTCTAAACCCCTGTACAATTATAAAATGCAAAACTTTTATTTTTGTTTTTATTATTCCCGATATAGCTGCCCGTATTTGGCGTGTTTTATGGGTTTGCCCATTGCTTCGCTACAGTTAGCAGTTTAGACATCGAAGAGGATAATAAGAAACTTATATGCAAATTAAGCAAAATAGCAATAGTGTAGTGGTAGAGCCTTTGCATAAAGAGGAAGCATTCCTGGTTCGAGTCCCACCACTCCCCTTCCTATTTTCTGTTGGAAATCTGTATATAAAAATAATTCCTGACATTTATCATTTAAATTTTAGTAAAAAGCATTGAAATGGCCTATGTAGTAGTGAACGAATTTTATATATATGTGTATATATATACATATATATATATATATGTATATATATATATATATATATATATAAAAGAAGGTGAAATGGTTATACATACTGATGAATGCATAAGTAACATATCTTTAGCAATGTGATGCACTGCTAAGCAAAGTTTACCAGTATTAAGCATATTTAAGTATAATTGCTCATAGCTTAGCACTGCTTTAACTAGCAATAGCTTTAGCGCTGAGTTGCATCAGCAAACTAGCGCAAACAGAACATATTTGCATGTAGCTGCGCAATGCAATAACTAGCGTAACGTCGGGCAACTTCAGGCAATGTAGAGCATCATAGGGCAACGTAGAGCAACATTGGGCAAAGTTGAGCAAAGTCAGCTAAACACAGCCACACCTCCTAGCCGGTCTGGCCAGTAGTAAAAGAAAAAGCAATGACAGGCCTCGAACCCGGAATACTGTGTACCATAATCACAGTACTGAACCACTAAGCCATGACAGCTTTTCATAAGCATGCACTTTCAATGCACACATACATATCAATGGAAGTTTACCCATTGCTAAGCAGGTGTGCCTTCAGCTGAGTTTTTTTCAAAACTGGCCAATCACAAATAAGTGTGGGAAATTATGCATATTTAAGCTCCATAGGCAGGAATACTTGCCATAACTGGTTGTAGCTCCCATCTGCAGGCAGCAATGGCCGGTGCTGGAGAGGGCTCTCATTTTCGAGTGCAACGTTGGGGCATTGAGGAGTCAAAAGTAATGGTTTGGCTCCTTGTCCATAATCATGAGGATAGACTCCTTCAGGGCCAGTACCAGGGCACCCAATACAAAGTGGAAGCCTGGGACCATCTAGCTCATGAACTCACCAGTGCCACAGGTGTCCCTTCGACTGGTGAGCAGGTCAGACACCACCACGCAGACCTGAAGAGATGGCAGGGTCAACTGGATCAGTGGATCCAGGAGGCCCATGAGATGGAAAATGCCCCACTACTGAGTAAGTAGCCATGGAATTAAGTATGTACGAATTGCTATTCTAGTCTATACTATGGATAGGTATGTCTTAATATCACTTCATTGACTTTACAGCTGCAGGTGTCTGTGCTGCGAATCAGCAAGCCTATGCAGATAGGCTGCTAAGGCTGCACCACCAGGCAGGTTAGTAATTATCCAGCTTGTACTGTTATGTAAAATAAATGAGAGAGCCTGAAAAAAGTGTTTTAACACAATAAATAAAGGTATAATAATTCTCTAATAATTATTCTGCATGTACTGTTATATAAAATAAATGAAAGAGCCTCTAGAAAAGTGTTATAAGTCTTTAATAAAGGTATAATTCCTAGAGTGTGTCTGCGTCATTTTCTTTGATATGTTGTACTCTTGCATTATAGAAATAGTACTGTTGTGTTAAGCACTGTTAACACACAGTTGGGTAGGCCCATATAAAGTGGATGAAGAGAGTGCCAGTAGCTTTTAAGCATATTTGCAGTCCTCAACTGTTGGTTCATGCCCAGCATGTACAGGTTAATCTGGCACATGAGTAGCTTGGTATTGTGTTCCCCAAAAATGTCATTGTGCTGGCAGAAATGTAGGGAGCTGTTAACATATAACTGATAATTTCACCTAAACATATCTAGATAAGTATAGGAAAGTATTGCTGTCAGTGTACCATCTCAGCAGTAGTGTGTCTGAGCAACTCACAAAATATGTAACAGTAACATCTGCATCCCGGACAGTTTGTATGTCAGATACAGCCCATGTATGTAAAGATCTAGAAAAACCCATTTCCCAATTTAAGGACAATTGGGTAGTGTAATAATACATGTAGGGGACATATAACTGCAGTTAATAGGAATGTAGTGTAAACTAGAAGGATATATAAGTTGTTAATGGAGCTATCATTTTCCACCCTACTGTATGTGCATAAAAAATGCAATTCCACACCTCAATGGGTATGTCTAATCTCAAAATATTTGTTGGGACATATGTCCTATTGGTTTATAAATATCTGCATTTATTTCGATGCATGTGCCCTGTTCAAATACCACAATATTGGTGGCCTGTTGCCATCAATTAAACCTGCATGCTATTGTAATGTCCACTGTTGTTCTATATATGCATGTGTCATGCTTGCTGTTCAACTGTTGGAACTCTGGTGTGTTGGGTTAATGGGAATACTTCTGCATGCTGTTATAACTAACTGGGATTGCTGTTGACTGCTACTAACCCATATTTTCATTAAATCCTCCTAAACATAGAATGTATGGGAAGGCCGGTCCCAGCGGACCCACCTGTCCCACCTCAGCTGGCGATGGCACCTGGCACCAGCAGGTCTGGTGCCCAGCCTCGGACCTCCTCCTCCATTGGCCCTGTGCCACCTTCGGGTGGAAGCGCTGCAGGGGATGGGGCTCACCCCCCATGCAAGCGTGGGCAGAGGAGGGCCACCTATCACCCTCCGAATGGTCCAGGCTGTGGTGCATAGGGAGATCGAGCATTCTGTCGCTGATCCTCTACGCCAGCTCGAGGCACAAGTGGCACGACTCATAGGTAAGCCTGCCCCTCCTATGCAACCCCCAGCACAGCCACCCTCTGGGCTGTGAAGGGTGCAGTGGTGACTGCCCATGGGTGGGGATCTCAGTTCCACTGTTGCCATCTGTGGGCTCATGGGCTTGCAATTTCCAAACATCCTTCCCCATCAATGGTGTTCACCCACCACATGTGTCATAGTCCACCCCTGTATGCTTCTTGTTTGTCTTGTCTGTTTACCTCCCCAACCTACCTCCCCAAATATACCTACTTCCCCTACCCCACATTCCACTCTTACCTGAAAAAAAAAAAGGGGCAATCTGCTCCCAGAAAATAATTACGCCCCATACATAGCTTCCCATTTTGCACATATGTCCGCTGGACACATAAACTGATATTTAATTGGAAGTACAACATACTTTATTGTCTTCACCCCTCTCTCAGGGGTGGAAGGTTTCATATATTCCTCCAAATTTATTGCATATGCACAGTTGTTGCTGTTAAAGAAATGGGCAGCTATGGATCTTCCCCACACCCATCCTGCACATCCCAAGCTGTTTTCCCTACTGTCTTTCCCTCTTTGTGCCCCTTTTTCACCACTTTTCTATCTCCCCATTTTCTTTTCTTTCAAAGAAATGAGCGTGGGGGTTAGCGGGAGTAAGCACTATTGAGCAGTAGTTAGCGGGTTTGCGCAAGTGTGTGTTTGTTTGCGCTTAGCTAAGTATCGCGCAAACCCGCTTAAAAGTGCCTTAGTCACTCTGTATGTCAGGGCCCTTGTTCTGCTGAGCAGCAAAATAAAACACCTCTGTCAGTCTCGAACCCCGGACACACTAGACTGCATGAAGTACCACTAAGCCATGGTAGACATACAACAAGTTGATGCTGAAATAAATATATCATGCATCAGAATGAGTGAATGTAAATGAAAAATAAGAATGCCATAATACAAAACTTGTTCTGTGGAACTTTACCAGCAGTTGTTGTGGAATTGCATTACATGACTGTGATAAGAGAACCAGCCATTCTAGCAGGAAATAATGTTATAGCAGCACTTTACAACCCACACACAGTATCATAGCAGGACAAACAGTGGCATATCTGATTAGGGCAGAGGACATACATCCCAACTGTGACTACTTTTCAGGGATATCCCTGATTTTGAAACATATGTTAGCTGTGTCCCTCTGAATCCCTCTGAAAAGTACTGATGTTAGGCAGAAAGGTGGGGTATTACACTTAATGAATAATGACAATAATAAGAGTTAGACACGCTTGTACTTCAGAAAAGGTGTAGTAATCCATATGCACTGGTTCTCTCAAAGTCTCCACTTACTGTCTCTATTATTTTGAACGTGTACCTCACTTTTACCTACCTTTCCCTGATTCTGTTCAAATATGTACCTGAGTGTTTCAGAGGCCTGGCAGAGGCAGAAACACACAGGCATATCAGCTTTTCTGCTGTTACACACTGTGCAAATAGCTTTGGAAGGAGTTCCACAAGCATACCCTTATGTAGGTGTACAACACTGAAATACCAAAGGATGTAGCCATGTACTGGTAGCAACTGACTGTAACAATGCCATTGTAACAGTACTGGAAAGACCTGTGCATTGCACAGACAAAGAATAACAGGCTACCATCTGGCTACCATCTGGATAGGTCCACAGTTGGGAGCTATGCAGACAGACTACTTGCCTTGATAAACTAACAGGTACACAGCAATCCTTTACTTCCAGCAAGATAACATTCACACAATAATACATAATGCTCTCCATACGTCTGCATCCCTACCCAAATGTACAATATACCTGTGTGTTCAGGGTCTGCCAAGGATGTAGGTAGGCATGCTCAGTACTGGAATTGTCCAGTTTTCACGAGCAGCCTGTGCTAATGTCAACACTAAAAAAGCACAAACAGTTCAGAAGTGAGTACATTAATATTCACAGTATAGCAGTTCACAAACAGTTCATGTGCCAAAAGAATACATCTCAATAACTACTTTTGTATGGCAGTTAATTGTATAAGTAGAAAAGAAACTACATACTCCCATGTATCTTGTGTTAGCATTTGCAGGGGTGAGTACAATTCTACACTGACAAGTGTGTACTGGAAGTGGCAATATTCAGCTCTGAGTACAACATTTAAATCACTGGCTACACCCCTAGCTTCAGATATAAGAACTATACCAACCTTCTGACTTAAACAACGGTGTCCACAGCAAACAAGTATGAGCCCCACTTTGGAAAGCTGAAAGGGCTATGCCTACCTGACTTAGCAATTTATAGCATTGGGTTGCTATGACAGTGAGTACTGCAATTACCACACAGCAGGCTGCATGCCATTACCAAGTGGTGGCCACCAATTGGTGCAGAGGCCATCACATGCGCATGTGCAGATACCTTGCAATTACCAAGTGGTGGCCACCAATTGGTGCAGAGGCCATCACATGCACATGTGCAGATACCTATAAAAGCAGGCTGTACTTGCTGCCCACACACACAATCACTCCATTGCAGACACTGAGAGAGAGAGAGAGAGAGAGAGAGAGACAGAGAGAGAGAGAGAGACAGAGAGAGAGAGAGAGAGAGAGACATTAACAGCAAAAGCAAACTCAAAAGCAAAAGGAACACAGAAAGTAATAATACCAACACATACAAAGGAAAGGTATGTAACAGATATGTATTTACTGGCATGTAGTAGATGTTTTTGAAGAGTACTCTATATACTTTGAAACATCCATATGTGGCAGCAGTATGTACCTATGCACAGATGTCCAGCATAACTACTGCCATGGACAAATCAGTGTGTAGCTGTGTGCAGGGGGACATAACTGTGACATATGTAGCTCAGCATTAAATGTCAAACATCTGATCCATGTTATCTGTGTTCTGTACAGTAGTGTGGACAATGGCTGTTGGGGGAGTAGCGCAAACAGCTATATAAACATGGATGTGACAGAGTAACACATGCATGATAGTCATATTAACGTGTAGCTTAGCATTGGCAACTGCTGTACCAGGCTAGTATGCTAATCTAGCATTTGTAGCTATATACACACCCTCTAATATTACTGTGTGCTCACATGTGACACCTGCTCATGTTGCAGCAAGGCCCAACAGGTAAGCCTTGAGGTCCAGGGGCTTACAACAGTGTGGACCTTGTATGCGTATGGCACACACATATGGAGAGATATATATGTATCAGATATATTAACATCTGTACATGTGCATAGAGCAAGGGACATACTGCAACTGTATGTGAAGGGTGGACATATATATGTTGGTGAAGGTTGTTATGGGCATATTTGTATGTAGGTTGTAGTGTGTGGCAAACAAGACAGCATAGAGTGCTGGTATATGACATGCGGTAGTTAAACACTGTGGGTGTGATTTGTTAAGTTTGCAATGTTGCAGTCAGTGAGGCTGCTAAAGCTAAAGCTACATGGGCTGAGAACACCTTCATTGCATTTCTCACAAGAGTGTACGATATCATTACATTGCTGTATACCTCACATCCTTTGCATAATTGATATTCCCATCATGAAAGGTGGACTGTATATGTGCCTATATGTATATGTACACCAATGGATGTGTATATGTATGTATATATATATATATATATATATATATATATATATATATATATATAGAGAGAGAGAGAGACAGAGACAGAGTCATATATAGTGAGACAGATGCCTGGTGTCAAAGCCATGGCATCAGGCTCAATGGCGAAAATTGCATTGTCATCCCTTTTGGTAAAAACTTGGTACCCATGAACTACCACATAGGTGGTAGTCTACTTAACACCGAAAGTGTGATAAGAGACCTTGGGACACAGGTGGACAGTAGTCTCCCCTTTGATGATCACAGTGCCACATTAGTCAAGAAACCCTTCTATGTGGCACACCTCATCACAAAAGGCTTCTCATCCAGGGAAACAGAGGTCATTCTTCCCCTTTACTCATCACTCATAAGACCCATTATAGAGTACAATGCCCCTTTTGGTATGTACCTCACAAGACATCTACAACAACTGGAAAGGCCACAGACATACCTCACAAAAAGGATTACCGGCCTCAAACAGATGCCCTATGCAGACCGTCTCACAAAATGCCAGCTTTACTCTGTCGCATATCGCCTACGCAGAGGTGATCTCTGCCTAACATGCAAAGCTATGTCAAACCCGGAGCTGTTGGACATGCTCCATGTAAAGAAATCCCAATCCCTCCGAGCTGCACGCTCTAGGGACCTAAACCTTGTCACCACAATAAACAGAACATGCTGGAGGTATAGATTCCTATCTCAGAGACTTCCCATACTCTGGAACAAACTACCTATCTATAGCAAACAAAGCTCCTCAGTAGCACTCTTCATGAATAATCTTGATGATTGGATGGGAGATAGGTAATACACCCCTGGGATCACCTCTGTGGCTCTGCTTGACAGGGGCACAGGAAATTAATTTCCTTGGGTGGCAAAGGCCAGGGTACCATTTGGCTAGTCTTATATAGGCCCTAGGGCCAATAGCCTAGTACCTACCTATGAACCTATACACACCCACATGTACTTGATGCAATTCATGCTATGTGAGGTTGACTGAGTGTGATGGTCAATGTGTTGGTGAATGTGTCAAAGTTGTGTATATGTGGGATAGCCTAGTGGGAAACTATTTCTGACATGGTATTTTGTGTCCTAGCTTTGATCCCAGCAAAAGATGTGTATGCTATTGCTAGGCAGAAAATGCAGTATGGCATACGGTCTGACATAGTCCCTTGGTGTTGACTGGGTGTGTCACTGGAGGCTAAAGCAGTACATGTATGTCTATTGATTGGTACTGCTGGTGAATCCAACTCCTGTATGAACAGTAGTACTACCTGAAGCTGTAGGCCTAAACAGCACAGTATGGTGTATGTCCACATTGCTTGGAACCACTGTTTTGTGTGTTCCCTGTAGTCCTCACAGATTACATACCTCAGGCTTAAGGTTTTGTAAGTACTGACACACAGTACTGTATGGTATACATGTAAAGCTCATCTTGGTTGCCATACTTTTGTGTATTGTAGGTATGTCTGATGTGTGTGTGGGTATGCCTATAACATGCCCTCTGTCATATGTGTGTTACAGGATATAAGTGAGTATCTAGCAACATGTATAGTTTAGTACAGCAGTATGCCAGCCATATTCACGAATGTGCATATATTAGGCAGGGGTTTGCCATCAACAAGTAGTGTGGTATAATGGTAATACTGTAACTGGACTATACAATCATTGCGATGGAGGACATATTACATTATGCATTAGCTTGATCTATACCTTCTGTGGCTAGGTGGTGCATTGTGTCACATACAGTGTGCCATGTACTGTTGTATAGTCTTACATAGTGATTTCACTTTGTTGCTGTGCAGAACATGGTGTAATATACAGAGTGTGCCAGGCACTATCAGGCAGTTGTGGGGTGAGTACTGATATGTGGTATTGAAAGTGTGTATCCTCTGACAGCTAACAGGTTGCTATATATGGCAGTTCAATGATATCTGTACTGTATAATGTTGTGTGCCATATGACTTGCTCAGACATATTGTTTCATTGTCTTCCAGGGATCATGGCCCATTGTTGCAACCCGAGCTATAGTAGTGCTGAGGACAACATCATTACAAGCAGTATGATCCAGCACTACAGAGTGCTATTCTCAAGAACCAGCCAGGACCAGCATTAGTGGACTGCACTGTGGCAAGATGTTGTCCGTAGGGTAAATGACATAGGCATGTATAACCGGACATATGAGCAGGTATGCCATCACTGCAGTGATTTACTTAGACATGTCCTGCAGCATGCGTCTGATGTCCGTAGACAACAGCTTGCTACAGGTGGTGGGGTTATCATCCAACCCCCCCTCACCAGAGTGGAGGAGCTGCTCCTGAGCCTGGTGGCTCCTGGCCAACACCAACAGCAGCAGACATGTATCGTCATGGAGGTTGGAGCCACCAAGCAAGTTCACATGGAGCATGCAGGTAACATGGCATATCTGTAGACTACTGTTACCTCTATTGGTAGATCATGCATATGTGAGATGTGTACTGTGTAGTTAGACGATGTGGAGCCTGGTGTTGTGCAATACTGATCATTTGGAACATGATCTGTAGGCCTGTGAATGTAAACATTGCAAACCCACAGTAGCAATGCCACAGTTGTTGACACTGACAAACTGTCTCATATCCTTGTAGGTCCCTCTGGTGTGACAGCAAGGCAGCAGACCCATGCTGGTGAGTGTGTTCTACATTTATTGTTGCAAATAAAATGTGCACGTCATAGGTAAGGTATAGGCCATGTACACATGTAACACACCTACTCATAATGCATGCTGTGCATGTTTGCTGTGAGACTATGCACATCTCAGTAATGTGATTAGCTGCCTCAAACACATGCAATACACAGAGCATCCCAAACAAATGTGGCTACATTGTAGTGGCCATTGGATAGGCAGATTCGATACACATGCACACAACATACACAACTATGTCATACACAGAACATGTTAAAATATGCTACACATGATGTATTCACACACCGTCTGTAAAGTCACACTCCAGTATCCCAAATGTCATCCACACAGCACACATAATATACCTGAGGGGTAGAGGCCCATCATGGGGTGGTGAGACACTCTTCCACACACAACACATTCATGTTTGGCAATGGTATGTATACCTGTGAGTGATGGTGCACAGGACAGTAAAGAGCTTTTAATACTTGCACAGCAATGTTGTGTCCATGTATACATTGCGTTCCAGGGTGAGGCCAATCACCGAGCAACAACACACATGCATCAAAGCCATGTATACTGTTAGTAGCAAGGACTGTCTACACTCGCACTGCATGCTGTTGAGCAACACACACCCTGCATGCTGACATGTGTGATATGGCTGTTTGGCTTGTGATACTGTACCCCACCATCAACTGCTATTGAGTATGTTCTGGATTGCTGGTGGTGTGTGTGTGTGTGTGTGTGTGTGTGTGTGTGTGTGTGTGTGTGTGTGTGTGCGTGTGTGTGTGTCTGCTTTAGTGAGGAGTGTGTGCATGTGTGCATGTGTGCATGTGTTCATGTGTTCATGTATGCATGTGTGCATATGTTCATGTCTGCTTGTGTGCATGTGTTCTGACATCATGTACAGGTCGTAAAGTGTGTTTTCTGTGTTCCTCTCACAGGTGCTGAGGTTGGACTGGTTCACTGCAGCAGGGAACCTGATGTCACTGACACAAATAGTGATAATGAGGATAGGTGTGTTGAGGCACAGGCATGTTTGCCAGGGTCTGTTGTTGGGCCACCAAGCAACAGTACACAAGTGTCCACCCCATCCATCCACACAGTTATACTGCCAATACATCCATCATCACCAATACCCTTAGCTGAGGGACAGTGTACAGTCGGCAATGGCCAGGACAGTGTGGTATCTATGGCACATGCATCCAGACACAGCAGCCATAGCCAGATGTCTGGAACGGTACCACATAGGCAGATGTCCAGGGGTTCTCGTCGGAGCACTGCTGGTCATCATGCCCCTGGCAGACGTGCCACAGGTCTTACAACCTCACGCATGTTCCAGGCTGTCATGGAGGCACAGGCATGTATGGAACGGTACAGACACAGGGGACTAGGGCACAGAGGGGGCATAATACCATGTAAATTTTAGTATCTGTGACCTAGCAGGTGCCATCTGTAATTACACTGAGGTCACTGATAGACGTTGGGGTGAGACATTAGATGTCCTCCGCAATGTCATGTCCATGTGTCAGGGCAGTGCAGGACGGTTGAGATGTCAACGTGGATGTATGCCAGCAACATCAGCAGCTGGCAGTCACCGTGGATGTCCATCAAGTCACAGCCACTCCTGTAGTGCCAGTACCAGCCCCAGCAATGTTGGGGGTGGGCTGTCCATAGACTGTCCTAGAAGACCACGTGTACATGGCTCTGGCCAGTCCCAGCAGGGACCTGGATCCAGTGTACATATGTCTACCTCTGAGGATAGTACCCAGTCTGGCTTAGTACCTGATACTGTCTGTAGCACCCCTGCCAGGCACAGGTACCGTATCCTTGGCCAGAGATGGTGATCTGTAAAGCCTGGCAGTTACAGTCTGTGGTTGTCCCACAAATCCCCGTATATGGCAGCCACATGGTGGAACTGTGTGCATGCAGACACACAGACATAAACCAGACACCTAGGGCTATCACATACCCGCACGCGTTGCATCCACTTTGGCCCATACCAGTACTCTTGGCCCTCACACACACACACGCACACACACACACACACACACACACACACACACACACACACACACACACACACACACACACACACATATGTCAATTGTATGGCTCAACGTAGGCCTCTGGCAAACCAACAACACATCCTGTGCATATGATTAAACCTGTGCCATCTCCTGTCATCTGTAACATTGATGCAGGAACAGGCTAACATGGCGCTGATGCACAGGGTGACATTATAGCAGTATAGCAATGTTAGCATGCTGTCAGCAGTAAAGTGTAATGATATCCTTGAAGGTGTAGCTGAGCAGGCATGATGCATTAAAGTTATGATTGTCAATAGTATTGTTTACACCAGTGTTAATTCCAATAGTGTATTGTCCACCCACGTGCCACTTGGCTGATGTGTGTAGTATTGGCAGGATGTGTTAGAAAGTGGACAGTATGTGTGGGATGTGTGCAGCACAGATTTGCAGGTGTACATTTGTAAACATGGTGGAGGTGCACTGTCTGCATGTACATGCATAGTGGACACATGGGCAGGGTGACATGCCCTGTATTACACAGTGTTATCACTCCATAGTTTCTATTGTTGGCCAGTATGCATTGTACTACACACATTTTGGAACTTGAGTACACATGTGTGTATGACATGGTTTGACACTGTGCTGTGGGTGATACTGTTACTGTCATTGGTTTGCATTCTGGTAGTATACATAACCTTAACAGCCTGACCATAAACAATCGTTAGATGATGTCTTGACAACTGACACACAGATGTAGGACACACAGTAACATTTGGATCCTTCAGGTACTGTACTATGCCAGTAACCAGTGGTATTCACCTGCACCCATTCCTGGGACCACTACTGTTTGGCATATAGCTCTCTTAGGTACAAGCAAATACAGTAGGGATATGTCCATCCACGTCTGGAAATGCATACTGTGGGCTATAATGCATTCTCCAGATGACACACACATCCTCCACAAGGGTATCATACACACAGATACCTGTTGTTAAACCCATGCTGTAAAGCTATAAGACAACTAAAGCATAGTCATCCACTTTTGCAAAACATAGTATCCCCAGAGTACCACATAGGTAGTAGCCCCCAACATGTTGAACGGGTACCGATGTGTACATACAGCCAAGTGTTACGTCATCTCTCCTTTGGTAATCACATTTCCAAAGGTATTTTGAAATCCCTCGGTGGATCACATAAGCAATAAGGGGTCTGCATGCATATCCACAAAGGTTGTTGTACACCTATAAGGAATAGCCATCATTGACAGACTTTGCTGTCTTTGAACAGGTCTGAAATATACCTCAGGCATAAATCCTCAGTCACACTATTCAATAGAAACTGTAATGAGTGTGTGTGACACGGATGAACTAGGCCAGGGATCACTGCAGTGGCTGGGCTTGTCACAAGCATACAGATGTGACCTAAGGTCTGGAAAGTGGCAGCACACTCTGGCAAAGATAACAGATGTGTTCATGGAGAAAGCAGGGTTCCCACCTATGAAATAATTGAGGTCACATGTACGTATATGTATTTGCCACACAGCTACCTGACGTGCAATGCACATACTGTTGTCATTGTGATATGTCATACAGTAGTAAAAGCAAAACCCACAACACATTGACCAACCACACACACCAAGTGCAGGATTCAAACCCCTACCTAACTATTTTATCATACTAGAGCAGTACATATTAACACAACATACTATACACATTACTAGGAGCTCTCCTTTCTACAGGTGTATTTGTAGGATGGTGACATCATCAGACTTGACAAAGATGAGTATACCACTTTTAAGGTGTTTCAGTAGTCTTCAAAAAGGTTGCGCCTCTCCAAGGAGACACACACACACACCCTCATACAGTTGGCAAGTGCAGGATTCAAACCCCTACTTAACTACATTATGATATTAAAGGAATACGCATTAGCACAATGTGCTATACAGATTAGTGGGAGCTCTTTTTTCCACAGGTATATTTGTAGGATGGTGACATCATCAGACTTGACAAAGATAAGTATGCCACTTTTAAGGTGTTTTAGTAGTCTCCAAAAATGTTGCTCCTCTTCTCAGGAGATATACACACACAGTTGTCAAGTGCAGGATTCAATCCCCTACCTAACTACTTTATGATACCACAGCAGTACGCATTTACACAATGCACTATACACATTACTGGGTGTTCCCCTTTCCACAGGTATACTTGTAGGATGGTGACATCATCAGACTAGACAAAGTGGGTTACATTAGGTGACATTAGGTGGGCTACATAGAAGGAATTTCTAAACACTTTGTCAATGTGATCATCAAAGGAGAGTTTACTATCTACCTGGGTCCCCAGGGCCATAATTACATTCTCCATACATACTGGATTACCACCTATGTGGTAATTTGTGTGCACTTTGTTTTATCCAAAGGGGATGATTATGCATTCTTTGGCATTCTGCTTGAGGGCATTGTTTTGATACCAGGTATCTGTCTCTGTAAGACCCTTCTGGAGGATGTCTGTGTCAACCGTAGAGTCAATTATGGACCACAGTTAGCAGTCATCTGCAAACTTGTTCAGCCATACTCCTCCCATGCTTGCCTGTACCTCTGAGCAGTATCTACTGAATAGGTGGGGTCCCAGGACCAAGACCAGACTGAGTAGGCCTATAGGGCAATAGTTTCCAGGTTCTGTTGTGGCACCCCCTTTTTGGAACTGGATGACTGTTGCTGTATGCCATTCTTTGGGTACATAGCCTGTGGTAAGGTTGAGTCTGAACAGTGAATGTAGGTGAGGGTGTAGTTCCTTTTGGGGCTGGTGTAAGACGCAGCCTGGGACACCATCCAGTTCCATTGATGCTGTGTTCTTAGCTTTGGAGAGGGCTGTTTTTAACTGCATGTCCATGAAGTCTGGGGCTCTGCATTCTTCTGGGATGGACACAGGCCCTTTTGGGGGTGATGGGGGAGTTTGCACTGAACTTGTCCGCCAGGATGTGGGCAATGTCAGTTGGTTCAGTGTATTTTTTGCCATTTTGCAGTAGCTGACAGCATATTTGAGAGTTGCCACCTAAATGTTTGGTATAGCTAACAAAGGCTTTGTGGTTGTTATTCTTACATTCCTTGGAAATTTGTCTTTAGAAGCTGGCCTTGGATTATTTTATGAGCGATCATTGTTTCTTCCTAATAATGATCAGTGATGCCTTTCCTTTTGTGAAATTTGGTCTATCATGTGTTTGTTTCCTCCTTCTGTTGTATAGCTTATTTATGGGCAATGACCACCAGATTGGTTTCTTATTTTTGGAGGAGTGCATCTTGGTTTTATTTGGGATGTCTCGATCCATGCATCCCTGTAGATGCTCATAGAATGTACTTGTAAATGATTCGGCAGATTGTATAGCATTATCCTATAGCAAGGGGGCTTTGGAACTTTCCACTTTGGTCTTGGGAAGTGTGCAGTTTGCTTTTGAAAATGTCTTCACAGTGGTTTCCTTGACTGGGGGTGGGGGTGGGGGTGGGACGTGGATGTCCAGTGTGATTGCTTTATGATCTGATATTACCAGCGAGGGGTTTATCTCTGTTGTGGAACACTGGTACACCATGCTGGTGATGATCAGGTCCAGTATGTTGTCACCTCTAGTGGGCATGGTGACCAGCTGTTCCAGGGTGTTTGAGTTTTTAAACTCTAGGAAATATTGGGCAAAGGACGTTGTACATGAGTAATTCTCCCACTCAATGTTTGGGTAGTTGTAATCTCCTCATATAATGGTGTTCGGCAGGACCTTTATATTTTCCACTGTTCTCAGGAATACTGAGTGAGGTTCCTGAGACAAGGTAGGTGCTCTGTAGCAGGCTACAATCTGATAAGCAGCTTTGCCCAATGTTAGTTGCACTTGCATGGTCTCCAAGGCCTCATGCTGTGCCACTAACCTGAAGGTGTGGGTATCCATAAGGTAAATGGATACACCCCTTCCTTTTGTATTTCACTCTGGGTTTTGGGGCCAAAGATCAGAGGGATTATGAGTGTTTTACGTGGAGCATGTCCAACAGCTCTGTGTTTGACATAGCTTTGTATGTTAGGCAGAGATCACCTCTGAGTAGGCGATATGCGAGAGAGTACAGCTGGAGCATTTTGAGACAGTCTGTGTATGGCATGTATTTCAGGCCACTAATGCTCTTTGTGAGGTATTTCTGCAGGCTTTCCAGTTGTTGTAGATGTCTTGTGAGGTACATAGCAAAAGGGGCATTGTACTCTATTATGGATCTAGTGAGTGATGAGTAGAGGGGAACAATGTCCTCTTCTATTCTGCATGAGACACCTTTTGTGATGAGGTGTGCCACATAGCAGGATTTCCTGACTACTGTGGGGATGTGATTATCGCAGGTGTGTCCACTGTCCACCTGTGACCCAAGGTCTCTTATCACACTTTCAGTGTTAAGTATACTACCGCCTATGTTGTTGTTCATGGCTACAGAGTTTTTACCAAAGGGCATTGAGCTTGAGGCCATGGCTTTGACAACAGGCATCTGTCTCAGTGAGGCCCTTTTGTAGAATGTCCACATCTTTAGTATTTACAATTATGGCTCCTAGTTTGCAGTCATCTGGAAACTTCATTAGCCACAGACCTTCCATGTTAAAGTTTACTTCAGGGAAGTAGATACAAAACAGGACAGGACCCAGGACTGGACCATGTGGTACTGCACTCGTCACTGGTCCAAAGTCATACTTGGAGTCTGCTACTTTCACAGTGTGTGTTCTGTCAGTGAGCCAGTTGGCAACCCATCTTGTGACATAGCAATTTATACCTAGTTTAGTGGGTTTATCTATAATTCCAGAGTAGGGTATGGTGTTGAAAGCCGTGGCAAGATCTACATAGACTGTGTGAACCACCTTACCCTTGTCTACGATTCTGGTGACTGCTTCAATGACGTCTATCAGGTTTAGGAGACATGATCTGCATTTTATAAACCCAACATGGTTGTGGTCCAGAGTTTGGAGATTACCAATGTCTTTTTTATAAGTTGTATGATGATACATTCCATGGCCTTGCAGAGCAGGCTCATCAGGCTAATGGGGCGCTAGTTCCTGGGGTCCGTGGTGTCTCCACCCTTGTGTAGTGGGATAACCATCACTGTGCGCCATTCAGCAGGCACAAAGCCTGAGGTGAGGCTATGATTGAACATGGTACATTGGTGTGGTGCCTGTTCATTCTGTAGTTTGTGTAGAACACAGCCTGGGAAGTTATCTGGTCCCATGGATGCTGTGTTCCTGGCTTTGGAGAGTGTTTTTTTACCTGTGCAGCCGTGATGACAGCAACTTTGCAGTCTTCAATTATAGAGATGGGTGAGAGGGGGTAAAGTTAGCACTGATCCTGTCTGCCAGGATGTTGGCAATATCAGTTGGGTCTGTATATTTAGTGCCATTCAGCTGTAACTCAGAGCAGATTTGAGTGTTGCCATTGAGATTCTTGACATAGCTATAGAATGCTTTGTGGTTGTCTTTGGAATCTGTGTCAATTTTGTTTTCATAACTAGCTTTGGAGGATTTTATCAGGGATCACAGCTTCTTACTGATGCTGACCATGGAGCTCCTCCACTCATGGGATTTTACCCTCCTTTGCAACAGTTTCTTCCTTCTGTTGTGCAGTTTGTTTATGGCAGGGGAACACCAGATTGGCTTCCTTTTCTTGGAGGATAGTGTCTTGGTTCTGTTTGGGATAGCACGATGCATGCAGCCATGTAAGTGCTTATAAAGTGCAATTGGGAAGGATTCAGTAGTCGTAACTGTATTGTCCATCTGCATGGGTGTCCTGCAGTTCAGCACTTCTGTATTAAGAAGCATGAAGTTGGTTTTGGAGACATTTTTTAACATGGTTTCCTTAATGGGGGTGTGGGTCCAGAATGTGGATATGTAGGGTAATTAGCTTATGGTCAGATGGGACCAATGCGATGCTGACTTCAGGTGTGGAACACTGGTCACGCAGGACAAACCAAACCCCGTAACCAACACAGATAACCACAAAGTGAGCTAAATGCTACTCATTGCCAGATGTCTCAGCCTCCAGATGCACACACTTGAGGCACTTCTCATTATGGAGAATATTAATATCTGTGCAGTAACAGAAACCTAGTTCAAGGCTCCAGACAGCACACCAGCACTACCAGGATACTACTCACTCCATACCTTCCAGCATCAGAATCTGAATCATAGCACATACGGTGAGGATGTATCCATATTCATCAAGGATACCTACACCTCTCTCTACATGCTCTCTACAGGATATGTACCCATAGAATGTTGCACAGCAAGGTTCTTCACACTCCACAGGGTGGGGCCACAAAAGCCCCTTGACATTCATGCTCTATGAGCCTGACAAGTGTGTTCTGCAAGGCAATGGAGCCAATCATAATGGAAGTCAACAATACAGAGATTGGGAACCTTCACACAGTTGAGCACACCCAGTTTGGCTTCGTGAAATGCAGACCACGCCTCCTGAACTGGGAAGATTTCTTTGACAGTTACCCAGGCTACAGATGATTGAAATGAGCAAAACACAGCCTACCTATACCTCACTAAGGCCTTTGACACCATTCCCCAGTCAGGTATCATAGATGAACTCACCAACCTGGCCATGTATCCATACATCACAAGATGGATTGCAAACTGGCTCACATATAGATCCCACACATTAAGAGTTGCTGGCTACATGTCAGACCCTACACCGGTAATGACTGGTGTCCCCCATGGTTCAGTCCTGGGGTCCCGCCTGTTTGGTATAGACTTCTCAAATGTACATGCCAACACAGGAGGGTTGTGGTTGACTAAGTTTGCTGGGAACTGTAAAGTGTTTGCCATATTAGATTCCCTGGAAGACAGACATATTCTCCAGAAGGGACTCAATGAGACAGATGTGTGGTGTCAGAATCATGGCCTCAAGCTCACTGTGGAGGAATGCATAGTGATCCTCTTTGTTGAAAACAAAATACCCACAAACTACCACATAGGTGTTACCCCCTTAAAAATGACAAGGTGGTAAGGGATCTGGAGACACAAGTAGATAGTCATCTTTCCTTTGACAACCATGTTGCCAAAGTGATTGAGAGATCTTATGTGGCCCACCTAATCAACAAAGAGTTTGCATCAGGATCCAAAGAGGTAGTGTTGGCACTCTACTCTTACATCATCAGACCCATCATTGAGTACAGTGCACCATTTTGGATGCACTCACCTTAGCATATCCATCAGCTGTAGAGACCACATAGGTACCTCACCAAGAGGATTACTGCCTCAGACAGTTGTGTTATGCAACACAACTGGTAAAACTAAATCTGTTCTTCGTTGCGTACCACCTAACATACAGAGCCATGTCCAACACATAACTGTTGAACATGCTCCATCTACAGATAACAAGATTGAGTCGCCCTACACATTCCAGGGATATGAACCTCATCAGAATGATGAATACGACATGCTGGTGGGACAGAGTACCATCCCAGACAATTGCCTTACTGTGGAACAGAGTCCCAATGTACACAAGACAGAACCCCTCGCTGACGCTCATCAATTGGAACCTTGATGAGTGGATGGGAAACAGACAATTCATGCCAGGCATCACAGCAGCAGCCCCACTAGAAAGGGGCTTAGGGTACTAAGTATTAGAACTAGGCCTTGGGAGACTACCCAATGATGTGGTGAAAGCTGCACAACTTGCGTAGGCTGATATATGCCTTTGTGGAGATAGTCTACTACATACCTATGAACCTATGTGACAGGTACATGTCTAGAGATAGTAGATGTGTACTTCATTGTACAGTCATGTTGTACAGCAGGCACATGGACCACATACACTGTAATGCTTACAGATACTGGTGGCTGTTATGTACAGTGGGAGAGATGTGCACCTCATGTCTTTCATGCCATTGGGATGTGTGCTGGGTGGGACAGTCCTGGATGGCTCCTTGTCATGGTCACCCTCTTACACACATCTCTGCCCATCCATCTTTGGCTTATTATACTGTGTTCCCCCTACATATATATATATATATATATATATATATATATATATATATATATATATATATATATAGATAGGTACATAGGTAGGTAATAGGCTATCTGCCTGAAGGCATATATTAGTATGGCCAGAGTGTGCAGCTATCACCACTCATGGAGTTAGTTCCCTAGGCCTCTGTGTAGTAGAGCTGATGAAGTGATCCATGGTGTGACAGTTCAGTTTCACATACACTGATCAAGGCTCCTCTGGAAGAGTGTCAGTGAGTGACTCGGCTTAATGTCGGTTGGGAGCCTGTTCCAAAGCAAGGAAAGTCTGTGAGTTAGTAATGTATCCCTCCAACATGTTCTATTTAATGTTGTGATGATGATATCCCTAGAGCATGTGGTACAGTGAGCTTGGGTTTACTTCAGATAGCACATGTGCATCAGTTCTGCATTGGACATGGACCTGTCTGTTGGGCAGAGATCTCCAGTAGACAGTATGCAGCAGAGTACAGATTGAGTTAAATTCAGTCTTGTTGCTTGGGGCAACTGTTTGAGGCCAGTAATCCTCTTGTTGAGGTACTTCAGTGGTCTTTCCAAACTGCTGAAGGTGCCTAGTCAGATTCATCGCAAGTGTGTTGTGGTACTCTCTGATGGGTCGGATGACTGATGAGTAGAGGGAACCTCCTTTGACCTACATGCAAAGACCTTGGCAGTTTGTGGGAACACATAGCATGATTTTCTGACCACTTTGTGAATGTGTTTCTGGAAGTAGAGATGACTATCCACATGTGTCCATAGATCCCTTATTATCACCTCCATATTTAGGGTGTTGGCACCTATGTGGTATTTGTATGACTGTAGCTCGAGGCCATAATTTTCACACCACATCTGTCTGACTGAGACCCTTTTTAAGGATGTCTCTGTTGTCCCAAACATCGATTATGACAACTTTTTGCAGTCATCCACAAACTTTGCTAAACATAGCACTCATGTGTTTGACTGTATTTCTGAAAAGTATACACCAGACAGGAGGGGTCCCAGGACTGAGCCATGGGGGACAGCAATTGTTACCAGCTTGAACAGGAGACCACAATTCTTACCTTGTGGGATCTATCTGTGCCCCAGTTGGCAATCCATCAGATGACATACATATTTATGCACAGGTTGTTGATTTTGTGGATGCGACATGTGTCTGGGATGTTGGAAAAGGGCATTTCAAGGTCTATGTGGGACATGTGTAGCTCATTTCATTGATGTATGTCCTCCTGGGTGACTGCCTTGAAAACAGTCTAGCAGGTTTGGGAACCATGATCTGCCCCTGATCAAACCAAAATTGGTAGGGTTGGGTGTTTGTAGGCTCCCAGTAGCTCTGTTTATGAGTTCCATCATGATGGACTCCATGGACTTGCAGATCAGGCTTAATAGGCTTATAAGACAATAGTTCCCATGGTCTGTTGTGCACCAACACTTGTGGAGTGTGCCAAACATTGCTGTAACTCATTCAACAGTTTCATATCCTGTACAGAGGGTGAGTCTTAACAGACTGTTCAGGTGCAGGGTCTGTTTGTTTTGGAGTTCACATATGACTCAGCTAGGGAAACCATGTCATCCCATAGACACCATGTTTTTATGTTTGGAAAGTGCTGTTTAAGCATTGTATATGTGATTTCTGGGTTTTCACAATCTCCAGGTATGATAATGGGCCCTTTTGTCAGTGAGAGGGGGGTAAATATTTATGAACCTGTCTGACAAGATGTTGGCAATGTCAGTCATGTACATGTATTCATTTACAGTTTGCACTGACTCAGAACATATATGAATTTACACTGATATTTATGACATAGCGAAAGAAAGCTTCATGGTTCTCTATGGACTCTTTGACAATATTTTTGCCAGAACATGGACTGGATAATGTTAGGAGTGCTCATTGTTTATTGTTGATACTGATCGGAGATTTATTGATCTTCTTTGAATTTTCACTTTCTTTGAACAACTTAAGTACTTGTAGTACATAGTTCGATTATGACACGAGTCCAATATATTATATGGGTCTGTTTTCATATAACTGTGTGCGCAAGGCAGGATTGGTGAATAGTGACAAGTTTCTGGGGTAAGAACTGCAACTGCCAGATATGTGTGGCCCACTGCTGTACTCAGACATGGCCTATGTGTGTGAGCATGCCCAGTATAACCTTTCAGTATGTTGCTGACTGAAATTTGCTAAATTTGTTTAAGTGTGTGAGCATGCCCAGTATGGGCATATAAACTATATGTGTATGAAAAATCAAGTTGGTTTTTACTTCCATGAGTCACTTTGCATAGACTTATCAACATTTCTACATACAGGGGGGACAGCTGTTATTTGTACATTTCTACATGGGGGGGCGCACCTGATTGTTACTGTGAGTGTACGTAGGATGAGGGGTTCACCTGACACTTATACACATTTGCTAGGCCTGCACTGCTATGTCAGGTACTAAATTTCAGTCTGTACTGTTGCCTATCATACTGGCTTGAGGCATACTACTGTACTACAGATCTTAGCTTCCAATTTCACATATATTAGTTTGTGAATTCATAGCCTACCCAACCCACATTACACTGCCTGGCCTGCTGTTATCTGTCTGCATAGGCCTGGGGGGAAGTTCAGAGGGCATGATACATCATTTGTTTGTGTTTGTGTTAGTCTACAATTGTCCTGCTGTGTCTGTGCTAGTGAAATGCTGTCATGGCTTAGTGGTTCAGTACTGTGACTATAGTGCACAGTATCCTGAGTTTGAGCCTTGTCACTGCTTTTTATTTTCCTGCTGGGCAGACTTGACTGGTTAAGGAACAGTAAAGCAGGTGTGAGCGTGTTTACCCAACTTTGCCTGACTTTGCCCAACTTTGTCCAACGTTGCCCAACGTTGCCCAACATTGCCCAATGTTGCACTAGTTTGTGCAGTGTGCAGCTCTGTGCAATTGTGCTTAAATATGCTAAACAGTGGTAAAATGTACTTAGCACTGCTTTATATTGCTTAAAATAGAGCAATCATGCCTCAGGGGGTGCTGCAGGGCTGCCTATGTTGGATGCACATAGTACACTCCCTATACATGTTTGAAAATAGGTAGTGTCAAATTAGGCATCCCTTTTATTGTATGTGTGAGTCAGAGAGAGGTGTCATTTCCAGGGTTCCTACTGAGTCAGTGTATGTGCTATGCATTGCCTCTTTGCCAAGGCATACTGGGCACGCCTCCTTCTGCCTACTAGGGCTGGCTCAGGTTGTTCCTCCTCCGAGTCACGCTGTGCCTGTGCAGGCCTTGGCAATGGTGAGGGGCTGTTTGGCCCTGCCCCATGCTGTTCCTGCTGCAGCTGTTTTTGCAGGATCATATTGTGTAGCATGGCACATACCATGACAATTTGGGTACATGTAGTTGGTGAGTACTGCAAGGCTCCAACAGATGTGTCCAGGCACCGGAACCGTGACTTGAGCATCCCAAACACATGCTAGATTATGTTTCTTGATTGTACGTGTGCCTCATTATAGAGTTGTTGTTCGGGTGTTTGTGCATTTCTGATGGGTGTCATCAGCCATGGCTCCAGTGAGTATCCAGCATCCCCCACTAGGTGACTGTTAGGGATGTCCCCATTGGCAAATCTCTGGTACAGCTGTGTCAGATGCCAGATGTGGGAATCGTGATAGCTTCCAGGGCAGCCAGCACACACATTCATTATTATGCCCTGGGCATCGCTCACGACCTGGCAGTTGATGGAGGGGAAGCCCTTGCGGTTGATGTAGACCCTACCCCACTCACCGGGTGGTGCTTTGATGTGTATGTGCGTGCAGTCTATTGCACCCACTACTTCAGGGTATTCTGCTATTTGGTGGAAAAGACACATATTGCTGGCCAATGCCTCATGGGAATTGGGGAAATATACATGCTCACCGACATGTGTTGACATGGCATCCAGGAACTGGTGCAGTACCCTGGATGCTGATGCCTGTGAAACCCCCATCATATCACCAATTGGTCTCTGGAAGGTAACTGTAGCTAGTATTCATAGGCCAACACATACCTTGGTATTCACTGGGATGGGTTCCCCTCTGTTGGTTCTGTGTGTGAGGCACGGCCGGCACAGCTCAACAATTTGCTGCAGGAGGTCTCTGTCTACTCTATAGCGCTCCACTATCTCCAGATTATGTAGCCCCTGGTAGGTTACCTTGGGTCTGTACACTCTTCTCCGTTTCCTCACTGTGGGTTGCTCAGCAGCATTCGCAATATCACCACCCTCAGCATCTTGCACATGTTGGCTTATGATAGCAATAGCAGCCCCTAACATTTTGTCTGACTTAAGCTTTTTAAGTTTTCACTCTTTGTATACTGTAGTGTTGTAGAGTTCTTGAGAAAAAACATGGGGGGAATGGTGTTTGCAGAGTTTAAAGTGCTGGGCTGGGCTGGGAAAGTCTACTGCCTGTGTAATTGGCTAATTCTGATATATTTCACCTGGCAGCTCTGCTAGTTCTCCTTGGTTAACTTCCTACTACTTCTTTTCCTTCCCTTTCCCTTTCTGTTTCCACAAGAGGGAGTGCCTCACAAACAAGCGCAAACACACACGCACAGGCTTACACAGGCTTGGACGGGTGCATATGCATGCACAGCGGCTTACACAGGCTTATAGGCGCACACACACGCGCACACGGTGTAAGCACGTTTGCAAGAAATTTCAGATATATCCACGGTGTACACCTTTGGTTTCTGGGTTTCAGCTAGGACAACTGTAGACATGCCTCTTGCAATCCTGAGCAACTCATGGCAAACACAAGCCACTCTGCTCCAATAAGCTTACAGTCTTTCAGACATACCCCCTCGTGATGTCACCTATCTTCTACTCTACTACTCCACTACTCCTACACTTACACTCTAGGGACATAGCTTACATACCAGGGAAAATTGGGATTCACTATCCTTATCCTCATTTGCATAGGATTGCCTACTAATGCTTGGTTACATCTCTCAAACTGAGCTTCCCCCCTTAGCAACCACTACTCAGTAGCCATGCTGTCTTCAGCCTGCCATTCACCTGCATGGCAGAATAATCTTTTTATTAAACATGCCTATTTTTAAATTATTTTCTGGTTTTTAAAGCACTGCACGTTTGCGCAGTGCTGTGCTATGCTTAAACATCGGAGATCGGGGAAAAAAAATAAATAATTTTTATTAATTTTCAACGTATAAAATGCCAATGGCCTTATATTTGGCCATTGGCATGCTTCCTCAACTGGATGCATCCTTTATTTTGAGCTGTTATAGCTCCGTTTAGCTATTTGCAGAACGGTACTCCGTTACCAACGGAGTACATTTCTGCAAATAACACTACTCTTCCACGGACAGGTTAGTGTTTCCTGGATTGCAAATTTACCTCATTTGCATAGCTTTCAGCAGCAAATGAGGTAATTTGCATAACATAACACTGTCCGTGCAAGAGTAGTTTTAGAAGCTCTCATGCACACCCCTGCTGGCTGTTGCTGGATCGCTCGGCAGACATATTGGCTGTCTGCCATCTTACACTACTCTTAGACTCCATGCAAACCTTCGTAAATCCAGCCCTATGTGTTTTTTACAGAGTTCTGAGATGTTACTATTTTTTGTTACAAATGTTTTTGCTAGGGGTGTTTAGATACTTATTAGTGCAATTCAGGCTCTGATGTCATTTTTTACTTCTTTTGATTGGTTGTTTTAAACTTTTTAAATGCGGGTTTTACTACACCATTATGTTTGGTCTGATGAAGCTATATAGTGAAAGTGCTTACCATTCGCAATAAACTAGTTTTTGTTTATACCTTTCAGTTCGTGATTTTTTTCAGTTTTCCATATACATTGACTGCTGCTGTTGGTTTGTGTGTTATTTAAATGTTGTAAAGTAATAATTCCTTTGTGTTGTGATGAGCTAATGCTCAAATATATAAAAAGATTTTTGGCTAATTTCAAGGGTTCTAATATAGCCTTTAGCTAAATGTTACTGACTTTTTTTGGTGCACTATTTTATGTGTATCTGTTGACTACATATTGTTTTGAGCCACCATTATCCTTCTTCTGTCATAATCTGCTTTGCTCCTGCCTCCATCTCACCCTGTTGCTGTATCTTCCTGCTTCTGTATCTTCATTAATCCAACTCTGCATTTGCATGCCTGTGAAGGGAAACACATGCAACTAAGGCTAAATGGAAGTATACAGCTTACGGCAATAGCTTGTGATTTTATTGCCTTCATCTACATTCGTAATGTACTAAGCTATGTTTGCTCTGTTTAATGTACTTTTCAACAAGCTGAAGAGTTGGATGTACAGATTACAGTGGTTAAAAGGGTAATGAAGATGAATAAATGCATTCACGTTTTCTGAAATCTGCTGTCAAATGTGAACTATCAGAATTATGACTCCCTACACAGTGTGCTTAGATCATTCTCAAGTATAAATGTTTTTCTTGGAAAGCTCTAAAGGTTCAAATTCAATTGGATGAAAATAATGTTTGAGAATGTTTTGTCTGACTCCTTTGGTTGTAAATGTTGGCTACACCTTTACTTGACACATCATTATTCTGCTTCTATATTATTGTGCCTGATCCCTGTTGTGAAGCCTATCTTGTACAGATCTTTGTGTAAGGTTTGCACAGAACAACATAGAGTACTGCTAATTCTCATTCTAAGTTCAGCAGTTCAAAATATGACTACACAGGCTCTAACTCTTTGTTATCAGCAGCACAATTCAGTTTGACATTGTTGCACTTAAAAAGTAAAGTAAAAGAGAAAATCAAATAATTATGGCTTTAGGTTGCACAACATTTGTATGTCTGTATTACTCATGTCAGCGGGTGAGCTTGATTTCAGAATTATGTCGATTCAGTTAATTCAGTTGTTTAATGTTTGTCTGTTCCACAGTGTTTATACTTGCAGCTGTGTTACAATTTTGGTTAACCTATTCTCATATAAGCCATCAATGTTGTGCTGCAGTGCAATGTCCTATGTATGACTTCCATGTTTGTCTTGGCAATGCACATAGTGCAAGTATGAGATAAATTAAGTGTGCAATCATCCCGACATGAAGTTGCAGGAAAGTTTAATTGATAATCCACTGGTGTACAAGAGAGAATGAGTATGCCATCCTGTGACATGAAACACGTCAATGTCCCCCGCAGTAATGCAACGTACATTAAGGGTATTATCTATATTTTACCAGAGAAGTATATAATTACATGTGACAATCATAGTGGTGTTACAGTGTCCTGTGCACATACATGCATTTGGTGCACAGCTTGTGAAGCACAGTGCCATCTACTCCAAACAGTGTATTTAAAAAAAAGTTCAGATGCGATATTTCACATTGTTAATGACAGTCTTCTCCTGTGGTGCTTGCAACTAATACACTACTATCTACATTGTGTAACTAGAAAGGTGGTAGGTTCAACACCCAAGATGAGAAAATGTATCTGTGTGTGAGAGACTGTATGTCACACTTGGTATTGTATGAATACATTTAACTCTTCACACAGCTACCTTATCCTGCTTTTTGCTGAAACACCCTGTATGAAACACACTGATGAGGTCATCCTGACAAAAGTGCACTGTCAACCCTTGAGAGTCAGTTTTCTGATGTGATTCTTGCAAATAAAGAGCACTGGACCATTCAAACCTCCTCCCAATAGCCAAACACTTGTCAACACCTAATGATATGTGTGAATAATAATTTTCTGACATCAATTCATTAAGTCTGAGTGCCATCACATGGTGCCTCTTTGCTTAAATTCGAGCACCAGAGTACATTCCACTAGTGTGAGTAACTTCACAGTCATATCTTAGCTCCACTGTTAAAAAGTAAGTTGAAAATGTACCTGGACTTGGTCAGTTACCTTCCCAAATTAGTTTTCAGCATGTAGTTACTTGATGCTCATTTGATTTTTTTGAGACAATTGGCATGCCATGCACTCTGTGTCTTCTTGTGATCACAGCAAGCCGATTGTGTATAACTTGCGTGAAGCAAGTGGTGGCAGCCAATTGGATTCTTGCAATCCAAGCCACCACTTGCATAGCATAGTGGTCTCTCGATCATGTAACTAGATATGTAGGAGGGTTGACGCCCAACATGGGAAACTTGTGTGCATGTGTGTGTGTGTGTGTGTGTGTGTGTGTGTGTGTGTTTGTGTGTGTGTGTGTGTGTGTGTGTGTGTGTGTAACGTGCTGCTGTACCCACCTCCCTGAACAGCAATGCATTTTACTTTTTACAAAGTTCCCTCATCTCACTTTTTACTGAAACATCCTCTATGAAACACAATGATAAGGTAATACTGACAAACATGCATTCCCTACCTTTATAAGTCAAACTTCTCTTATGGCACTTGCGACTAATATAGTGGTCTTCAGATTCTATAATGAGACAGATAGGAGGTTCAAAGACTGACATGGGAAACTTGTGTGACTGTGTGTGTAACACTTAGGGCTATATCAACTTCACCTGAGAAGAAAACAGTTTACTCTTCACACAGCTCCCTTACCCTACTTTTAACTGAAACATACTCTATGAAATACACTGGTGATGCCATCCTGGCAAAAGTGCACTCTATCTTCTTAAGATTCAGGCTTCACATGTAGCACTTGCTGCTAATACAGTGCTCTCTAGATTGTGTAAATAGATAGGTAGGAGGTTTGATGATGGACATGGGATATTTGTGTGTGTGTGTGTGTGTGTGTGTGTTTGTGTGTGTGTGTGTGTGTGTGTGTTTGTGTAATGCTTGTTGCTGTACCCACTTACCTGACAAAAAATGCATTTAAATATGTACACAGGTCCTTTATCCTACTTTTAACTGAAACACATTGATGAGGTCACTATGACAAAAGTGGACTCTCTCCCCTTAAGAGTCAAACATCTCTTGTGGTGCTTGCAATTAATATAATGGTTTTCACATTGTATAATTAGATAGATAGGAGGTGCAGTGATCAATACGGAGAACTTGAGTGGATGTGCATGTGAGTGGGGGTGTTTACAGTAAGTTAAGCATGTGCTCAATCAACTTCTACTCTGGAAACATGTTTTAAATTGTTAGATGACTCCACCATCCCCTAATCCCACATTTCACAACCACAACTTCTTTACAGCACAAGGGTGTAGTTAAACATGCTGTTTGTAGACTACTGAGTACAATTTTATATACATTACTTAAATAAACCATGGCCTTTTAGGCCATAATATGTCCACAACTTTTCAAATAATGCTTCCAATAAGATTGTCATAGATTGAAAAAATATCTTTTTAATGTTTTAGAGGGAAAGTGATGCAAGCATTTGTGGTGACTGTTTCCATTTTTAAAAAGACAGGTGGTTTGTGGGACAGTAATAAGAGCACACAGTTATAAAATTATATTTCCTGCCTTTACCCCCAGTGCAACACACTGATGAGACCATTCTTTCTAAAATGAACTGCCGCACTTTAGATGTCAGACTTTTCCTGTGGTGCTTGCATTGCTTATACTATTCTCAAGAATGTGTAAATAGATATGTAGGAGGTTCAAATACAGCATTGCTTAACTTCTACAGGTTGTGTGTGTGTGTGTGTGTGTGTGTGTGTGTGTGTGTGTGTGTGTGTGTGTGTGTGTGTGTGTGTGTGTGTGTATGTGTAGGACTGCAAATGAATTCAGGATTGGTTTACACACATTTGCAGTGGCAACTTTTACAACCCGGATGGTTGCAAATGTCATTTTACCAAACACATCTCCTTGACAATACACAGCTGATGTCATCCTTTCAAAGATGTTGTATGCCTCACTTGTACTCTGTATTCTCCTGTTGCACTTGCTGCTGATAATATGCTGTGTTGATGGTATAAATGGATAGGTTGGTGGTTTGAATCTATCACTGTTTAAGTAGTGTGACTGTGATCACTGTCATATACTGTTGACCACCTTTATGTACACTTCTACTTATGAGATGGAGTTACAGTGGCACACTGTTACACTAGAAAATCCTAGCATCCCCAGGCAAAAAACAACTTTTGGCCACACAATTGCTTAATGCTATCATAACTGCAGTATCTCACAGTTGTAGTGCAAATTCTCCTGTGTTACATGACTTTGATACCATGCTTTGTACATTGTCTAACTACACATGTTGGATGTTTGAGGCCACCCTCATAATATGTATGCCACTATTCAAATACATATATGATGTGTAGCTGTACAGCATTATTGTGTACTTCAACCACTTTTTAGCATAAACATTCAGCTAATAAACAGTGCTGCTGTCATCCATTTAAATGTGCACTTTCCCAGTTATACCTCAACATGTTGTGTGGCACTTGTGATTTAGGCACTAATCTTTAGCTTGGGATCTTGAGTAGTTAGTTCAAATCCAGTCATTACTGCTCAGGATACATTGTGCCATTCTTATTGTGTTGCTAACACTGTTGTCAAGCATATCTGCTGTGTAGACATATAGATGTTAATTCCTCTTACAAAAGCTATGAAAGTTTCTCACAGAGAAATATTTTTATTCAGAGTAATGATGATATGTACTTACATTTTCCTTACATAACATATGTAGTAAGCATTATCCTCTGGCATGAGGGAATGAGACAACATGCTGTCTGTTATTGACTTAGTATAGCACATATACAGGCACACATATCCCTTGGATCAATAATATGATGTAATGCCTTCACATAATGACACATCTCACAACTGTAGTGACAATTCTACCATGGTGCAGTCATCTTGTACATCATCATCATCAACCCCCCTTTTCCCATTTTCTACACAGAGTCATTGTGTTGTGTCAACACCATCTCTTTCTATTCAATGCCACTCTCCTGCCTTCCTTGACACTTGTGCCTGACTGTTGCAAGTCTTCTCTTATAGAATTCATCCACTTCATTGCTGGATGCCCTTGTTTCCTCTTGCCTTCTTCCTGTCTGCCCCAAATCTTCTTCAACAGATTGTCCTCTGCATTTCTGCACTTGTGCTCGAACCACCATAAGCTGTTCTCTGTGACCTTTTCTGCAATTGGAGCTATTTTGGCTTCTGCTCTTATGTCCACATATCTTCATCTGTTCCACATTGTGTACCCTACCACCCATCTCAGGCACTTCATTTATATTACATCTAGCTTTCTCAACTGTTCTGCCTTTACTGCCCAGTTTTCCATACCATACAGTAGTACTGGTCACACCACTGTTTTTTTACACCTTACATTTTAGCTTCTTTGGCATTCTTCTGTCATGTAGTACACTTGACACTCTGCACTAGTTGGCTGCAGCCCCTCTGATTCTAGCATTGACCTTCTCGTTCTGACTTCCCATCTTCTCATGCACCCCTCCCAGACACTTGAAGCTGTTAATCTGATCCACTATTTTCCCTTCTATCTAAAGTCGCAGCTTCTTCTGAACTCCACCATCTGCTGCCATTACACCTGTGTTATATGTACTCAGTTTCACCCCATGTGCCTTCAGTTTTGCATTCCATTCCCCTGTCTTTTGCTGCAGTTCTTGCTCAGAGCCTGCCTTTAATGTCACATCATCTGTGTATAGTAACTTTGTTGATCTGTTCCCTCCAACTTGTTTGCAATTGTAGGTCATCATCAGTATGAACAGCAGCTGACTCAGAGCAAAACCTCGGTGCATGCCCTATCTCACTGGGGACCCTTCTCTAAGACTGAACACGGGGTCCTTGTACATCACTTGCACTAATTCTACCAATGTTTCTGGAACTTTGAATCAGCACAAGACTGCCCAAATCTTTTTTGGGACCTTGTCATATGCTTTCTCCAAATCTAGGAATGACAAGTTGGATTCTTTCTCATCTCTATCTTCTTCTCAGCTGTCTGTCTTACTGAAAACATTGGGTCAGTTGCACTTCATCCAGATCTAAATCCAAACTGCTTATCTCCCATCTTACTTCTATTACACTGTGTATTTGTTTATCAATCACCCTCTTCAGAACTTTCAAGCAATTGACAAGAGTTTGATATCTCAGTACAGTCCACAGTTGTGAATGTCCCCTTCGTTCTTGTTCACGGGTACTGTATGCTTATTCTCCAGTTATCTGGGATATGCCTTTCTCTCCACACTGCTATGAGTAATTTCAGGAGTCATTTCTCTCCTATCCCACCCAGCATCTTTATCATATCTGCTGTGACCTCATCTGAGCCTGCTGCTTTCCCTGAATTCATTTTCCTTTGTGCTGTTCTTGCTTCTTTTGTAGTGGCTCCTCATCTTCTCTCATTATAGGTTGTGTCTAGGGCAGTACAGCTTCTGTGGGGTTTTCTTTATTCAGAAGCTCCTGGAAGTACTCCTTCTGTCTGCCTTTGATGTCCTTTGGACTGGTGAGCAGGTTGTTGCTAGCAACCCTTATGAAGGGTGTCTGGCTATCTTCTTTATATTTCTGTCTTTACCTTGCAACCTGATATAGTTTTATTGTGCCATCTACTGAATTACTTTCCAAAGATGGTAGAGTGCCTCTGATGCCTTGTTCTTTCCTACTGCAACTCCATTGTTAGTTTTTTTGTTATCCAGCCAGTCTTCCTTCCTAGTTGAGTCCGTCTTTTCTATCTCCCATTTTTTTCGGCATGCCTTCTTTCTTCTGATGACTTCCTGGACTTCTACATTTCACCATCAGTTTTCCTTATGTACCTTATTTCCATACTTGGCTCAGTTGAATATCTATTCTGTAGTCCACAAACATGCTGTTTTAAGGCGCTGCCATTCTTCTTCAGCTCCACCTATTTCCTGTCCTTTTTGAGGTGCTTGAACCCTGAGTAATTCCTTAAACTGTTGTGCTTTCTCTTCAGTCAACATCCAGGTCTTCAGCCTAGTCTCTGTTGAATTTAGAGCCTTCTCTGAACACTGCTTGCAGCTGACTGTGGAAACCACTGATTTATGCTGTGGGCCGACTGTTTCACTGGGAATAACTTTGCAATTGCTGATTCCACCCTAGTGCCCTTTCCTCACTAGGAGGAAGTCTAACTGAGTTGCATGTTGTCTACTCTTGTATGTGATCTTGTGACTGTCTCTGCCTGAAACATGTGTTGACTACTGTAAAACCATTTGCCAGACAGAAGTGTAGAATAGCTTCTCCTTCTTTATTCTTGTTGCCCCACCCATGTGGACCCAGGAAGTCCTCATATCCTGTTATGACTGTTCTGATATTTGCATTCAGGTCACCCATTATCAGCACCAATTCCTGTTGTCCTGCTTTACTGCAACTGCTGTCTGAATGCACTTGTTTCCTCACTATCACAACCCTGCGGTGTAGCATAGGCTGAGATTATGAATACTGCCCTGTGATTAGGCTGGAGACTGATTGCCATGAGTCTGTTACTAATTCTGATGACATCCCTTATTGATTTCTGAAGCTTCTCCCTTACCTCAATTCCCATGTCTTTTCTAGCCTGTTCTCCTCCTGAGTAGTAGACTCGGGATCCTAAGCCAAGAAGCTTTGCTGCATTGCACTTCCATCTTGTCTCCTGAATACATAGGATGTTCAGACTTCTCCTTACAGCCATGTCATCCACTTCCAAGCTGCATCCTGTCAGTGAACCTACACTGAGTGTCGTAAACCTTAGTTCACGTTTGGCAGGTTGATTGGTTTTACATCCAGCTTTTGCTCAACAGTGCAATCCCAGGTAACCCAGGCAGGGCAATTGGACACTGGAAGTCCAGTAGCTTTTTGACCCAGTACTGCTGGGCTTTATGGCAGGCACACACTGGTCAATAAGGGTACAAACACCCCTCCAAACATTAGCATGAGTCTGTAGTGTAGGTTGAGTAGGCTGGGTTCTTAACCTACTTATTACCGACAAATAAGCATGCCCATTTGGTGACATTAGTCAACATAACCAAATCACCTAAAGCCATATTTTACACATTCAAATGGCCCTGCTGCAATACACAATTTGTGATCCATATTCTCCTATCATGAGAATACTGTGCCCATAGTAGATGCTCAAAGTGTTTGGTTTATAAAACTCTTCCCTTATAGTAAAACATGTAGAGTCTGTGCTGTTCCCCACAGCTCCATTGTTTTTGTGAGCTTGAGATAGAAATGATCAGCATATTTTTCGGAGGTGGGAGAAACCCATGGAGATACAGGGAGAACATGCAAACTCCAAACAGACATTGGCCAGAGGTCAGGATTGAACCTTGTAACTTGTGCTTGGGAGGCGAACACCTTCATCCTGTAGAACATCATGTATTTTCTGTTGTCAAATGCCCATATGTTTAACATCCACATTCAATGCATGTTAGCACTGTGTGAACTTATACTGTAATTCATGAATTGCATCCTCCACAGTTATAATGTGTCCATTTACAATGGGATAGACCTCCACCATCCCTTTTATCTCAAAGAGATTGTTTACAACACATACATCTGATGTAATAAGTTAGCATAGGTGGAGTGTAACAGTTGTGTTAAGACTTCCTATGTGGCATTTGTGGTTCGTCCACGTCATTAGTTGGTAGGGTCATCTTGCTTGCTGTTCATTTCTTGAAAGTACAACATTATATGACTGTACTAATGCTACATAAACACCACTGTATCTAGTTATTCTTATCCATTTCATGTTGGACATTGACATATCATCACAGGTTGTGATTGCATGGTAGTGAAATGGTTATTTGGGGCATGTCGTGCTCTGGCTGTTTCTGTGGCACATGCATTGAGAACTTTATTGTATAGCATACCTACCCAGATTGACAGCGATTCAATTTTAAGACAGTGTGTGTATTACATGATAAAAGCAGCTTCCCTGTCAAAGAAGCATTGATATTGTACTGCTCACTGTTGAGTGGACATTAACACATGCAGCTCCTTTCCAGCATTCTAAATCAGATTGTTCATATTATATTCATAACTCCTTTCTAAATGCATGCATTCAATTCAGTTATTTGTTAATGTTTCTGTTGCTATCTGATGTAACAAGCACAGTCGATACAGAGGCCTGGAGAGATACCAGTATAATAGGCAGGGGTTTGAATGTGGTAATATCTGTCTGTCAGACAGCAGTAGTTTACACACAGATAATAGTTATGTCACTGTCAGAGGGCCACCTTTTTCAGGCATTGTCCCACAGGGTAAGGTATCCATACCCTTTATGATAGGAAAGTGCTGTAAGCCCTTCAGGGATGTTCTTCATGACATGATCAAAATGCATATTTCTGTGGTGTCCATGATTATTCTGTATCTCAATGATATCAGTCTTGGTATGCGTTTAAAAATAACATGATGCAAATGTTTATTATGTCATTCATTACTCACAGGCATTACCTATTCCCAAGATAATTCTGATCTCTATTTCATGTCTTCTTCCAGACATTTTTTTATTACTACAATTGTATTTGTCACTCTATGCAGCTTAATATCAGATGAGGGATTCCATAAACATTTATTACTTCTGGGGTGCTGTTAGATTATCCAAAGCTGTCATTGTTCCTCTGTTACAACACTTTCTTGTGTGTTGCTGCTATTGAATTGCTGTAATGTTACTGTTCCCTGTAATTCCTTGTGAGTATGCCCAGTGTAACAACACCTGAAATGTTTATTTATCAGCAATGAAAAACTTAAAATCATGACATGTCATCCAGTATGTGTTTTCACTTGCATGTATGTTGTGTGTTATGAGATTACCATTTAGCATTTACATGACTATACAACACTTGCTTATCTATTGCATGTTCGTAGGTGATAAACCCCTTTCCTACGGATGATACTCATTTATTTGCAAAAACTTGCACATTTCTGATGTACCTGACATTACAGCTGTAAGGTCCATTCATTCTTGTGTATACATGCTGAAGTAGAAAATACAGCAGTGGTGTCGGCTTGCAGACATAAATTTCTTGTATATACTAACTTTACTATCCTCCAAAGTTCCACATTAGAACAATGTGCAGGTTTTACACTGCTCCTTCAAATGATCTTGCCACTAAACACACCATGTCTAAATCATAGGGTTACTGAGATAGGATCTTGTGGCAGCATTGACCACATTTTTTAAACCCAATGTCTTTTCCATTCTTAACAATTTGTGTCTTTCGGCTTTTCCCGGTTAGGGGTCGCCACAGTGGAACTCCGGTCCGCTAATGATTGGCAGTAGATTTTTAAGTACTGGCTTGCCGGGCCTAACACACAACCTTCAACGAAGGAATGCCCATTCACACATGTCGCTACACAGAAGACGCTCTAACTGAGAATCGAGCAGACGCGTCTAACTGTGAGGCGACAACAATAATACAGAAAAAACTGAAGCCTGATCACCAAACACTAATATACCAGAAAAGAACAGAAGAACAGATGTTCTGCATAGTTAAACATCTGTGAAAGCAAACAAACAAATAAACAAGTAACAGGACTAAAACATAAAGTGAGAGGCACCCTCAGCTGAGACAAGGAGGATGAAGAAAAGGGGAAAACACTACCCAGAAGAGAACAATCCAAATGAAAAACTACTTGCAATGAAGGGTAATACTATTAGCAGTTAGAAACTCTTTAACTTTTCAGATTGAAGAAAGTAAAAGAAGCACACATCTTGAGAGCTATCAAGGATCACTGTTGATGCAAAGCAATGGTGGAATACAAAAGGTAAGGGTGGAGTTCGCACTTTTTGAGGAGAACTGTTTGCCATGTTAGCACCTAAGCGCAGACCTGTACCATCCAGTGAAGCTGATGGACTACATAATCTGAGCTCTGCAATGTTAAACAGAACATACATTAAAAAAAAAAAAAAACAGACCAGATATACCATATCACTGCCTTGAAACCATGGGAAGAAATATAGCCCTTTGTAGCTGCCTTAATGGCAGAAACAAATAGGTCTCAAAAGAAATAAAACTGACCTCTATTCCTGCAGTTCAGGTAGATAACACACTATCTAAAGCCCAAAATCAAGAAATATGAGAGTTTCTGTTTAGAATAGCCTACTGACATGCATTTGCACACATCAGTGCTTTGCCACCTTCAAAACAGCCCTGCATGCATATCTCCTCTCCAAATGGACTTGTAACTGTGCAATACCTCCGCCAGCTATTACCTAATTCCAAGAGTCTTCCTATCCATTCTTATTTTCTCCTTCACACATACTTCTCTACAAACTTGTACACACTTCTTCTCAAACAGACTAATATATCGCTAAACTCCTCCTCTCCCTCTCCTTACCCAATACAACTAATAAGGTTTATCACAACCCCTCTATTATATTTCCTTACCTACTCTATAACCCCAATACTGATATTTTAATATTACAGTACTTCACCCTCCTCATCTATTAACCTATTCATCTCTCCTATATTCTATATTCTGTACCCTTTTCTTCTTCTTCTGCTAACTTACATGTTCCCAACTACACCTGGTAATGTATATACTTAATATGCATGCCTTGTAGTACTATATTTGCTACATGCATTTTCTCTGTATTTGTGATGTGAATGCACTGGTTTATACTTCTAAGTGTGCCTTGATTTGTATTGTAAATGTACTGGCTTAAACTATTATCTGTGGCTTGTATTTCTCTGTACTACTTGTGTTTTTATAATGCATTTTGTTGTGTTTTTGCACAATGCATTTTGTTTTACTAACTGTTCTGAATACTATGCACATTCATAATAACTGCCTTTGTGGAGCTTTTGTCCCCGGGCCTCCACTGCAAATCAGCTCTTCGTGGCCCAGTGGACTTTTCTGGTAAACAAATGCCAATAAGTATATGTTGTGTCTTTCGGCTTTTCCCGGTTAGGGGTCGCCACAGCGGAACTCCGGTCCACTAATGATTGGCAGATAGATTTTTCAGTGCCAAGTTGCCAGCCCTGACGCACAACCTTCAAAGAAGGTACACCCATTCATGCATGTCTCCACACAGAAGACGCTCTAGCTGAGAATCGAACCGGACAGTGTCTTATTGTGAGGCGACAACACTACCGTAGCACCACCACCGCAGCAGCAGTATATAAATAAATAAATAATAAGTTCATAGAATGATACTAGGCTATTGCCCAGATGCCCTTATAAGCCTAGTCAAGAATTTTGCCCATGTTCCCTCAAAGTCAGCACCTGCTTCCCCTGTCCAGCAAGGATACAGGTGGGATCCCAGATCTTGATTTTCTGTTTCCCATCAACTCGCCCAGGTTCCACTTAAAGAGGGCTAGAGAGGTACTCTGATTGACATGGAAAGGGAGTTTAGTCCAAAAATGGGGGAGTCTTTGGGACACAAATCTATCCCACCAATAAGTTCTATTAGTGTCACAGACCAGGTTAAGGCCTTGCATGCGGGCTGCTTGAGTGGAGTTTGTCTTACAGATATGCAGCAATTCCATCAAGGCTGAGTTTGAGATGGCCTTGTATGCTAGACACAGGTCAGCTCTGAGCAGTCAGCATAAGACAGGGCTTTTAGCCAATCTGCATAGGATAGGTGTTTGAGACCCTGGATTTTCCTGGTCAGGAACCTCTGCGGTCTCTCCAACTGCTGTATGTGCTTGGCAAGGTATATGCCAAAGGGGGCATTGTATTCGATAATGGTTCTGATAAGGGAGGAGTACAGGGATGTTATGACCGCCTTGTTCCTGGATGACATACCCTGATTTATGAAGTGGGCCATGTAGAAAGCCTTCCGTACAATGGAGGCAATGTGGTGGTCAAAAGTGAGGTTGCTATCAATGTGGGTGCCCAAGTCCCTCATGACTGATTGCATGCTTAGTACATTGTTATTAATGTGATAATTAGTGGGGATGCCATTTTCCCTAAAGGGGATAATGATGCATTTCTTGGCATTCAGTTTGAGGCCATGCTTCTGGCACCAGTCATTAGTTTCAGTAAGGCCCTCTTGGAGGATGTTCAAAGGAAATAAAGACGTGTCTTTAGAGACTATTCCTATGGAAAATGTTAACTTAATATTTTACAGAATACTAGAATCACAGCGGAAGGCCATGCAAAATGAAGTTGAGAAGATGCTTAGGCTGGGTGTGATAAAGGAATCACAAAATAAAAGGAACAGCCCTGTAGTATTAGTTCAAAAACCTGATGGAATGACTAGTATTACTGAACGTCCATAAAACATCAGTACTCTTAACCATATTGCATCTAACAAAGGGATACTGACAAATTCCACAAAAAGATGAAGTCAAAGAAAAGATATAGAAAAGATATAGTTTTTTCAACACAAGATGGCTTATTCCACTACATTCTCCTTCCTTTTGGTCTGCACTGTGCTCTGTGCTCCTTGCAACCTTTTGGAGACTTATGGGAAAAAAAACCTAAAGCCAGATGTCTACTATGCTGCTGCATGTCTAGATGATTAAATAATATATTCAAAAGATTAAGGCTCTCATTTAGCTAAGGTCCAAGCTAAACCTGATTCCTTGAAACAGGCTGGGTTAGTGATCACTAGCCTGAAGAAGCCTTAAAGCAGAAGTTTGTACTATTTATTTTATTTATTTACTGGAAACAAAGCCAATTTTCAGCAGGGACCTGGGGAGCAACTCTTCCGATGCATGTCTTTGAAACATTGGAGGAAACAAGACCAGCCAGAGAAAATCCACACAAACACAGGGAAAACATGCAAATTCTGCACAGAAGACACTCCAGCTAAGAACTGAACCAACAAACCTCTTGCTATGAGGTGACAATGCTACCACTGCACCACTGCACTGTACAATGACCCACTTCCTTTGAGAATTTTGAAACTGCAAAACTATAAATTCTCTAAGGAAGTGGATCACTGTACCTAGTGCCTTAATACTTTTTGTGTTCATTGTAATATTATTGTACATTGAGGCGTCCACTAATTTAAGAAAACAATTAACGAGAGGTTTTGTTCTGATCTGCTGTAATTCTTGTTATTAAATCAGCCATTTGAATATTATGTGGATATCTCGTGAACATTTTATGAACTTTTATGAATGTTCCGCATTATTACTTTTGCATTCAGGCTATTTATAATTTGAAGTGCTGGAGCTGCAGTAAACCAAAACCTCAATTTGCAGAGTCCATTTAAGCAAAAGTGGTCTTAGTAGTGCGAGACTCAGGACCACATGTGCTTAACAGTGCTGTTGAGTGGTGGATATGCCTTTAGCTGTAAGTAAGCTTTTTACACTTACGAGTGTACAGTAATTTTATAGCCCTTTTAACTTGCATATGCAAATCACACTACAGTAACTCTTGGGGAATTCACCCGTGTTGTTACTGTAGTGTGATTTTAGAGTTGGTATACATAATTAGCAGAGGGATGCAGGAAGGCTTGCCTCCCTGAAAAAGTAGAGAGTATGTGTTTTTTTTTTTGTTTGGTGTATATATTTCTGATGTTTCAGTGTTTTGTGATTAGGTGTATTGAGGTTTCAGTTTAGTACGCTTTCGTTACTATCGTCTCAGCTATTTTATTTTCGTATAACTGCAAATTCGGTCAATCGACTATGACCCATATATATATATATATATATATATATATATATATATATAAGGAGTCACCCATACATTGTTGAAGTCCACTCTTTTTGAATGCATTTTGTTTGAATAAAAAAATGAAATGCAGTTTGAAAAAAAAAGAAAAGAGGAAAAGAACAGCAGTACTTCAGCAAGATTCCTAAATACTCTAGGTGGGAATTTTACAATTTCTCTGATATTGTACTGTGACAGAGTTGGAATATTTAAATAAATTAGTTGGAGGATACAGTCTTCCATGTAGGGGCTTGCTCCCCTGCCAAATCACTTGCTTTCCTCAAAGTTCTTTACTTTGACACTTCTGTACTTCAGTATATATATATATATATATATATATATATATATATATATATATATATATATATATATATATATATATATATATATATAGCCACACACACACACACACACACACACACACACACACACACACACACACACACACACACACACACACACACACACACATTTACAAACACTCCCCAGCACTAATTGTCCACTAAATTCTCCAGTACTTTCCTTTAATGTACTCTCACCCATTTCAAGTGATACATTAAAGGAAGCTCTTGGCCTAGTTAATTAAGGAGACTGGCAGTAGTGATTTACACAACCAGGCAGTAATATGAATCACTCAGCTGTGTAAATAACTGAACACAAGCATTCCTGTCTCTTCCCTGGAATGCTTCATTAATATTTATGGTAGCCAGAGTCACAGCCCACAGTGGTGCTCCACTTCTTTGAGCTAAGCACTGCAATAGGGCTCTCTAAGAATTAATTGTTGCCAGGGGTAAAACATCGGAAATGGCTACTGCCTGCAGTAAAAGGGTTATTTCTGGCAGTAACGTCCTTGCCAATATGTAAACAAAAGTAACGGAAACAAAACTGATCTAGCATACACTGGATTTAACCCCAGGATCACTTAATGGGAAAAATTAAACAGATTTTTTTTTCTGAAGGATGTCAAGCCCACAGAACCCCCATGTGGAGATGTTACCCCCTATTATACCATGACCCCCCCAAAACGTGCACGCTGATTGGCCAGCGTGCCCATTGTAAATCGAGTTATACTAATGGAAAAGGTCGGTCCGGACTTTTTCCATTAGTATAACTCGTTTTAAACACTGTCTGGCTATGTTAAATGGGTTTAACATAGCGACTCAGCTTTAAAATAAGCAACGGAGATCTCTGTTGCTTATTTTAAAACTGTCTCGCTATGTTAAACTCATTTAACATAGCGAGACATAAAAACAACGGAGATCTTGCTTTCTCCGTTGCTTTTACAACTCTGATGTACTGCGCAGGCGTGCAGTACATCAGAACTGCGGATGCCAGACATCTCTTGGAAGGGCAGTAAACAGGCATTATACTATGCCATTATTTAAGAAAAGTAATAGTTTCTTTTCTTAAATAATGTCATATAATAGCAATAACCCACTTCTGGGTGTGGGTAATGCTAAATTTACCCACGGTTGGCTTTGTTTGGTTCCTCGGGACCAAACCATGCCAACCGTGGGTAAAGCATTACCACAAGCGGGTTATTGCTATATTTCTCTATACCACCACCATAGTTACTCTACAGTGAGAAAAATGGAAAAACACTGAAAGTACTACCTAGTTCTCAGAATCCAACATTGCATTATTACTTACCAATCTATATGAAAATTAGCAACAGTGATCACAAAATGATGTCCGTTCCTTATTATCAGAGTGTTAGGTTTTAGTAAATATTGTGGGCTAGCATTAGATGATGCCCTTTTCTTACTGTCAGAGATGTAGTTGGTGGTATGTAGTGTGGACAGATGATACCCTTTCCTTATTATCAGAGGTGTGGGTGATGGCATGTAATGCGGGCTGTGACGAAAGGAGGTACTGCCAGCACATCTAGCTGGAATTTTGTAAATAATTATATGTCATTTGTGAATATCAAACCAAAACAAAAAAGCTCACGGCTTAAAAAGAAAAGAAACTGTTTATTCAGATGGTAAGCACTTTCATTCACAAAACATCAGTGAACTTCTTCAGACATCTTATTCCATTTACACACAATCTTAAATACATAACTCTAATCATGTGACTAATCAATCAAAATATGCCTTAAATTCCATCATTTCGCTGACTGACCCCCATTCTAAAATATATATAATTTTCAATAAAAATTCAAATACAAACCATAAATCATATAATGTTCTAAAACAATACTCCTCCTTCAAATAATTCACATTTCATTAATACTATAAACAAATTATATATTTAAAAAAAATATGTATATATATATATATATATATATATATATATATATATATATATATATATATATTTATATATATGTGTGTGTGTTCCTATCAGCAGACCGAAGACGCATGTTTTCGAATGCATCTTGGTCAAACTGACAAAACCGAAACTGCAAAATATCGAAGCGGCATGTAAGTGAATTCTTTCCCTGGGAAAGAATTTGGCAGCTTTAATTTTGCAGTTTTAACACTATAGTCGGTCTCAGAGTTGGTATATTTAAGTAGGGGGTGTGTGGGGCCCCCCCCGTCGAGGTGTGTGGGAAGCCCCCACCTAATCCCATGTTTTAATGTGCTTACTTCTTTTTTTTTTTTTTTGTTGGAACAGTGATTTTTTTTTCCCTTGGAAAAAAAATCTCTGTTCTGACAATCGGTTTTAATAGCTTTAAACACATGGGGTCGATTAATCACCGTTAAACACCTAAGCATTTGGTGATCTAATATAGACATATATATATATATATATATATATATATATATATATGCTTTATTTTTTAACACTAAATATAAAAATAAAAATAAGTATAAAGATCCCCTCTCATCTATAATACTTATTTTTATTTTTATATTTAAGGTTAAAAAATAAAGGATACATATATATATATATATATATATATATATATATATATATATATTTGTCCCACCCTCCCTCCCTGTTGGTGTCTTGCTCTTATACTTGGTGGCTTTGCAGTTGCCCGCCCCTACTGTGACACACCTCCCAGTCTAGTGTCATTAGCTCATTCTGCTTAATACAGAAAGAACATTTGATAAGGCCTTCTGTTCCTCCTTTTTCCCTTTCAAAAAGTAAAACAAACTTTTTTTTTTCTCTTTCACCTGAACCTTCTTGTGTTCTGACTGTCCTTCTCAAACATTTTGGAAATATACAGTATATTTCAGAGCATTTGTTATAACTGTATTTGCTATAACTGATTTAAGTATTTTTTTCTGGATTTTTGATTATTTACTGCTTAGCGACTTATTTTAGCCTGTTTATACAGCTCTGCATTCTATTTAAACTGTTTTTGTGTTGATTAACTGTTTTGCACTTTTAAAAAGTTATTTGTTGCTTAATTTTACCTGTAGGCTAACACACTCAAGTGCGCTAGCCACTTAAAAGCATTTGTAGCATTTACTGTCTGTTTTTTCTCTGTTTTCTGCAAAAAAGAAAAAAACAAAAATCTTGTTTTCCCGCCTTACTGAACTAGAATAGTCCAGTCTTCAGAGTTTGCTGATCTCTGGGCTTTGTCTTGGTTCCTGTGCTATTCCATATCCTTATTTGGATAAAAGGAAGCGTCTTTGTTCACCAGTGGGAGTGGGGAGCACTGAGTGGCCTATTTGTCCCTAGAGGAGTGGTACCAGCCAGAAACTTGTAGTCTATTGGCCATTTTGGGTCAATTCCTAGCTCTTTTCAGACCCCTGTAATAAAGCCCACTTTAGCGCGCTTTTTCACTTGTATTCAACTCAGCACAGCTCCTCGTGGTGTCCTGCAGAGTTCTACAAGCAGCAGAGAGCAAAAGAGTGACTTTTTCCTGATTTAAGTATTTTTTTCTGGCTTTTTGATTATTTACTGCTTAGCGACTGCATTTTCTCCTGTTTATACAGCTCTGCATTCTATTTAAACTGTTTTTGTGTTGATTAACTGTTTTGCACTTTTAAAAAAGTTATTTGTTGCTTAATTTTACCTGTAGGCTAGCACACTCAAGTGCGCTAGCCGTTTAAAAGCATTTATAGCATTTACTGTCTGTTTTTCCTCTGTTTTCTGCAAAAAAAAAATCTTGTTTTCCGCCTTACTGAACTAGAATAGTCCAGTCTTCAGAGTTTGCTGATCTCTGGGCTTTGGCTTGGTTCCTGTGCTATTCCATATCCTTATTTGGATAAAGGGAAGCTTCTTTGTTCACCAGTGGGAGTGGGGAGCACTGAGCAGCCTATTTGTCCCTAGAACAGTGGTTCCAGCCAGAAACTTGTAGTCTATTAGCCATTTTGGGTCAATTCCTAGCTCTTTTCAACCCCCTGCTATAAAGCCGCTTTAGCGCTTTTTGCATGATTTAGTGCGGAGTTGCCCATAGAGCACCATCGGGCAGCGCCGGTTAAACAAGGTTAAACTATTTCTGGCTCCGTAAAGTCTGCTCTTCAATTTTTCCCTTAGAACTTCTCTACTTGCAATCTAAACAGTCTATTCTCTATCTCAAAATCTCAGCACTTGCTCCTAAAGCATTTTTATATAGGTAAAGTACTTATATACTAAACAAAGTACTACATTAGCCTAGAATCCCCTTGAGTACCCATTTCCCTATAGGTCCCTTCTGACTCAGTTACACAGCAAACTTTTTCACTTTTTCTAGCATGTCAAGGGTCAGTTGCTAGCGTCCTCTCCTGTTCAGCTGGTGAATCTGGGCATCTTGAGGCAATGTTACAATTGCCTCATGTACACAGACAACCCACTCCTTCTCCCACAAAACACAAATACATGTGAGAGATGCAACTATATAGCCAAACTGGAGGCTGAGCTCTCTCAACTCAGGACTGGCAAGACCAGACAGGAGGAGAAGGAAACCACACACCACAAACCCAGTTTCACATAGAACTATCACAACTGCAAAACAAACACATAAACACACAAAGACATACTCGGAGGCACTGATCAAAATCTACCAAAACTACAGAGGCCTCCAAAGCAGACACCCAAGCAACTGCCACCTCAAGACATAAGACATGCAACACGTAGTTCTCAAAGTCAGGGTGCTAAACAGTCACAGCCCTTAAGGCCAAACACAATGCCAGACACACTTGTTATAGGTGACTCCATAGTCAGACACACTGGCGTCCCACTCACCAGACTGAACAAGGAAAGATCACAGTAAGCTGCCTGTCAGGCGCTAGAATCCGCCACATAACACAAGCACTCAGGTCACTCCACAGCAAGTACAAGTATGACTCAGTCATTGTCCATGCCGGTGTGAACGACCTGAGACGTACCTCCCTGGACTACATGAAAAGAGACATAGAGGAGCTCTTAGATTATGTAGCCCAGGCCGGTATGACCCTGACCCTGAGCAGTATCCTACCCTCACCAAGAATGATGCCACAATACAGAGACAAAATGATCAGCTTTAATAATTGGCTTAATTACTGGTGTCATTCTAAGGGAATCCAATGTCTGTCTGCCTGGGATGTCATGCTTGACAAGCCACGCTGCTTCGCAAGGGATGGCTTGCACCTGTCACCCCTGGGCTTCCAGATATTGGCAAAGGCTCTTGCCACCCCATAGTGCCTTTTTTAGGCAAGGCTCAAATGATAAACCTACCACCCTAGAAAACAAAAATGGAGAAAAACTAAGGGTAATACTGCTCAATGCCAGAAGTCTAAACCTCAAGATGCACGCCTCAAGCCCTCCTCAGTATGGAGAACATCGATGTCTGTGCTGTGACTGAAACCTGGTTCAAGGCTCCTGAGAGCACCCCAGCACTATCAGGTTATACCTCATATCATGCGTTCCGCCCCAAAATCTGGACGAACCACAAAGGAGGGAGTATCCATATTCATAAAGGATACCCACACCTCCAGGTTAGTGGCAATGCACGAAGCATCGGAGACCATCCAGGTGCAATTAACCATAGGTAAAACTGCCCTACAGTTTGTAGCATGCTACAGACCACCTTCTCAAACTCCGGAAACCCACACAGCCTTCCTGAAGACACTGGAGAGTATGAATGTCTCTCCAAACACCATCATATTGGGTGACTTCAACTACCCAAACAATAGACTGGGAACATTACTCAAGCCCCAACACCCTAGCCCAAAGGTTCCTGGAGTTCATAAACTCAAATGCTATGGAACAACTAGTCACCATTCCCACAAGAGGAGAAAATATACTAGACCTGATCATCACAAACATGGGGACAAAATGCTCCACACCAGAAGTATATCCCTCATTGGTGAGATCAGACCATAAATTAATCTCATTGGAGATCCACATCCCGCCCCACCCCCAGCAAAAGACCACAGTGAAGAACTTCTCAAAAGCAAACTTCACACTTCTTAAGACTGGAGTGGTATCCTTCAAGGCCCCGAGCCAGTGGAAACCACAACCCGCTGCTGAAACCCTTACAAATGCCTTCTCTGAGCACCTCCAGGAATGTATGGATCAAGCAATCCCTAATAAAATCAAGACCCTTTCCACCAAAGGCAGGTACCCGGTCTGGTGGACCCCAGCCATAAACAAACTCTACAACAAGAGGAGAAAGCTACTACATGACAGAGCAAAATCCCTAAAAGGGAAGGCATCTCTGATCAATACTAGCAAAAAACTACGATCACTCATAAAATCATCCAAGGCCAACTTTGAGAGAAAAATTGCTAATGACACAAAAGACAATCATAAGGCCTTCTTTAGCTATGTTAGAAACCTGGGTGGAAACTCCCAGATATGCTCAGAATTAGTCCAAAATGATAAAAAAATCACTGAACCCACAGACATTGCCAACATACTGGCAGACAGGTTCAGTGCAAATTTCTCCCCTCCCTCCCCCCCAAAAGAAATATCTATCCCACCAGAGTCTAGCCTCCCAAACATCTCAGATGCCCAGGTGAGAGCTGCTCTCTCTAAAGCAAAAAACACAGCATCAATGGGACCGGACGGTGTCCCTGGCTGTGTGCTACACGAACTCAGTGAGGAACTAAACCCACACATAAGGCTGCTGTTTAATCTTAGCCTTACTACAGGATACGTACCCAAAGAATTGCGTACAGCAACTGTAGTCCCACTCCACAAAGGCGGTGCTTCTACGGACCCTGGAAATTACTGCCCCATAAGCTTGATGAGCCTTGTCTGCAAAGCTATGGAGAGGATCATAATGGAACTCATAAATAAAGACATTGGGGACCTACAGACACTGGATCCTACCCAATTTGGCTTTGTCAAGGGCAGATCCTGCCTCTTGAACTTGGTCGACTTTTTCAAAACAGTCACTAAGGCCATTGATGAGGGTAAGGCAGTTCACACAGCCTACCTTGACCTAGCAAAAGCGTTCGACACAATACCCCACTCGGGCATCATAGAAAAGCTCACCAGCTTAGATGTAAACCCATATGTCACAAGATGGGTTGCAAACTGGCTTAAGGACAGAACACACAGGGTTAGAGTTGCTGGTGCCATGTCAGACTTTAAGCGGTCACGGCGGTGTCCCACAGGGCTCAGTCCTGGGCCCCTCTTGTTCGGCATTTATTTTTCTGAAGTGCAGGCAAACATAGGGGATTGTGGCTGACAAAATTTGCAGATGACTGCAAACTGGGCACCATAATTGACACTCCATCAGACACAGACATCCTCCAGAGAGTTCTCATAGAAATGGATAACTGGTGCCAGAGCCATGGCCTTAAGCTAAATGCCAAAAAATGTATAGTCATACCCTTTGGGAAAAACAAGATAACCCCTAATTACCACATAGGTGGTAATCCATTAAACACGGAAGACGTTATCAGGGACCTGGGGACCCAAGTTGACAGTAACCTCTCTTTTGACACTCACATTGCCAAAGTGGTTAGGAAGACCTTCTACATTGCCCACCTGATCATGAAGAGATTCACATCCAGATCAGGAGAGGTCATTGTACCCCTGTACTCTTCACTTATCAGACCAATGATTGAGTACAATGCCCCATTCGGAATGTACCTTACCCGACACCTGCAGCAGTTGGAAAGACCCCAAAAGTTCCTCACCAAAAGGATAAAGGGGCTCAAACATATGTCATATGATGTCCGACTGAAGAAACTCCAGCTCTATTCAGTCGCATACCATCTGCTCAGAGGTGATCTGTGCCTGACATACAAGGCCATGTCCAACCCGGAATTAATGGACATGCTCCACCTCAAAAAATCCAAATCCACCAGAGCCTCGAGAGCAAGAGACTTAAACCTCAACACGGATATAAATAGGATGTGCTGGAGGGACAGATTCATCACCCAGAGACTCCCTACACTATGGAACAGAATCCCAGTCCATGTGAGGCAGAGCTCCTCACTGACTCTGTTCAAGAGAAATCATGACGAGTGGATGGGAGATCGTAGGTTTACCCAGGGAATCATCTCTGTGTCACTGCTGGACAGAGGCACAGCAAACTAATGGGTATAGTATTCTCATCCTAAGGGGTGGTGAAAGCCACACACTCTGGCTAGGCTTATAAATGCCCTAGGGCAGATAGCCTAGTATGAACCTATGAACCTATGAATATATATATATATATATATATATATATATATATATATATATATATAGATAGATAGATATATATATATATATATATATATATATATATATATATATATATAGATATATATATATATTTATAATTTGTTTATAGTATTAATAGAATGTGAATGATTTGAAGGAGTATTGTTTTAGAACATTATATGATTTATGGTTTGTATTTGAATTTTTATTGACAATTTTATATATATATATATATATATATATATATATATCAGAATGGAGGTCAGTAAGGGAAATTATGTAATTTAAGGCATATGCTGATTGATTAGTCACATAGTTAGAGTTGTGTATTTAGGATTGGGTGTAAACAGAATAAGATGTCTGAAGAAGTTCACTGATGTTTTGTGAATGAAAGCACTTACCATCCGAGAAAAACAGTCCCCAGGATTCATAAAACTCCATGCAAGAATAAGGCTATTCTTGCACAGAGTTGTTTGTGTCCGTTTAAAATAGCAACATGCCTTGCATATGCATGAAGGCACACTGCTATCTAATCTAAACGGACATGAACCATGAGAGAGCCCAGGGGGCATGTGTCAGCAGTGCCTGCACATGTAACACACCCCCTTTGCTCAGAAAGTGTCGTACGGCACTTTCTGACACAGATGATTGTCAATTTGTGTAATATTAGAGCCTGGCTCTAATATTATATAGTAAACGAGTGTCTGCAGACACTGAAATTTAAGTACCTAACATTTCAGTGTCAGAGGACAATGAAAAAGAAAAAAAAAACACAAACACCTAGAAGGCAGCAGCCTTCAAGTGCACACCCCCAAATGTATGCACTGTTGCCCTACATGCATGGAAGCAGTATGGCAAGAGGAAAGCAATAGAAATTTAAAAAAATGTAAGTTTTTTTTTCACCAAATAAATCCAAAGTTTAAGCGGTGCGCAGCTTGTTTGTGCTGCGCACCACTATGTTTAGCCTGGCTGAAATCCTGAAAATGATACACAAGTGCTACTGTGATAGAAAATGTCATCATGCTGCTGTAGCATAATGGTACTGCCATGGTATAGCATGTAGAACATGTTCGGTTTGAATCCCCTCTCTACCAAATTATTTAATAAACTTTTAAGGAATTTGAATGATAGATGTCAATCATATGGCTCATGTATAGCACAGTAGGGGTGGAAATATGTAAAATATAAATGTAAAAGATAATTTATAAATTTAATGAAAAAAAATAGATGTTAGCAATGCTTTGCTAGTGTAAGCATTGCTTACCTGCTTTCAGCTCTGCTTAGCTGGTGTAAGCATTGCTTTGTGGATTTGCACAGAGCTAAGCATAGTTCAGCATATTAAAACTGGCCAATCAAGAAAAAGTGCGGGAAACTGCCGTATTTAAACCACACAGGTGGGAATACAGTCATAACAATTTGGGATTGCTCACAGCAGGACCAAAATGTCTGGCGTTGGTGAAGGTGTTCACTTCCAAGTGCAACGTTGGAGCATCCAGGAGTCCAGGTTCATGGTTGGGCTCTTAGTTAAAAACCATGACGGCAGGCTGCTGCAGGGCCAGTACCAGGGCTCAAAGTACAAAGCAGAGGCCTGGGACCAGCTTGCATGTGATCTCACCAGCATCACTGGCATACTCCAGACTGGTGAGCAGGTAAGTCACCACCATAATGACCTGAAGTGGAGGAGGGATGCACTCTTGGAACAGTGGATCCAAGAAGCCCGAGCATAGGATGCCCCACCTGTCTGTAAGTATGCAGTCTTATGTAGCTCTAAGTATGGAAAAAGTTCAACTTGTGACTGTGCAGGTGTGATTAATGTGTGATGTCTCCCCATACAGCTGCTGTGGAGAGGTTCCAGAATGTTGAGGCTAATGTCCAGCGACTGGCCCAGCTGCATCAGCAGTATGGTGAGTACAGAATACCCCCTACTATTAGCAGTAAGAAATAAAAATTATAGTAATGGTAGTACCGTCTGTGTATATATATATATATATATATATATATATATATATATATATATATATATATACACATATATAATTGTGCTGTAAAAGTCAGGAATAAATGCCTGTGTCAGGCTGCCAGTGTTACAACTGAGTATTCCCAGCTGCTGTGTAATACAGGTATCAGTAGCAAACAAGGTACAATATGCAGAACAAGAATATTAGAATATGTATGAGTGTGTCTGAGTGAACCTGCCAAGAAAGTGCCATGTCAGGGCTACTATAACAGTTAGAAATGAAAAGCATTCCCTTGTGCAGATCATGCAGGAATAGTAATTGTGGATTTCTGAGTTGTACACAGATATGTATGTCAAAACTCATAAAGGTGATTCCAAACAATGGTGTGTGTCATCTCATTGTACCTGAAAAATAGAAATGTTTATGTC